>NC_091747.1:63977436-63997436 GCF_043380555.1 Nothobranchius furzeri
CGCATCAGGCCTAAGAAGGTTTCCTCTTTTTACTCCATGATCAGTTTGTTGTCCCAAAGAGCCAGAACCTGACCCCAGATCAGCTGTGAAGTGTTCTGCTGAACCCCGTCGTGATAACGGTCACATGGTCAGCTCTTTAAAAGGAGTGATGAAGGAGGAGGAGGAGGAGGCAACTGAGTGCATTTGTGAGTCACGATAAACACTCATCATGTTTCCTGGTGTTGTAGCAGATGGACAGTAGGCGACACACACACACACACACACACGCACACACACACACACACACGCACACACACACACGCACACATGCAAACACTGACAGAGTGAGTTTAGGGGACCAGTCGCTAGGTGATAGAGGGTTAGGGCTGGGACGATGATCAGTTAATCATACAATAGATGAAGATGAAGTCATTAATTTTTCCAGCCTCGATATAAATGTCCAGCTGTGTTATTATCATGTGTGAGTGAATGACTGCGCTGTGGAGCGCTTTGGGAGGTTGCGCTATGCTAACACAGGTCAGTATTATCATTGCTGCAGTGCGGGTGTGGCTGAACCTGGAGAAGCCGATGTGTGTATTGTTCAGAGAGAGAGGGTCTATTTTATTGTGAGAGTGAGAATCCTTTTTGATTTTATTTTATTTTATTTGTTTGTTTTATTTCTTTATTTAGAGGTTCTGGTTCTGGACATCCCAATGTTAAATAAAGGTTATTGTTGCATTTTAAAGGGTGTCCTTGCACTATTATGATATAATATTAACATTACTTAACTTATTTGGGTCTCGATAATGTTGACAATCATATTGTTTATCGTCAATAATTTGTTGGACAACATTTCATTCAGCAAACTTTATTGTCCGAGGCCCAACTCTGATGTTGTGTATGACCTGAGCAGGCTTAAGACTCGCCTTGTTAGCTTAGCTTTTAGCTAATTATTATCTATGGTTTATTTGCTTCTATTTTAAGACAGTTTTGTTATATATTTATGTTTTTATAGGGTGTCTGTGTGTTAGTCAGTGCGGTCCCGCTGCGGCGGCGGTGTCTGAAGCCTGACTGGAAACCATCCAGCAGGTCGTTTGTCTCCAAAAATCTGTTCATCTGGATCAAAACTGCACTTTCAATCATTTCCCCAATGAAGGGAGGTTAGAGATGGGTCGTAATAATAACTATTCATCACTAAGGAAACCAGTTTCCTTTTCTTTAGAAGGGATAACCCTGACCCACGTTTCCAGGGATTTGGGAAAAACACCGGACATTAGGGAATAAAGCAGTAACTGTGTTGGGAGTTTAGTTACCCTCTCGACATCAGAACACAGGAATGGTTCTTGCTGGTACTACTGGAGTCAGCTGAGGTGGCTCTCGGTGTTTACAGAGGGAGCTCCTCTGGAGCCCTGGTGATGATGAGCTACACTGTAGCGACAGCTGCCCTGGGGCACACTGACACCACCGGTCCTTCTGACCAGCACCAGCAGGCGAGGTGGGCTAAGTGTCTTGCCCAAGGACACAACGACAGCCACAGACTGGCGGGGCGAGCACTGAACTCCAGCGCCACCATCGTCCCATGAAGGCCGGTAGATTCCGGTTCTTGTCGTATTAAATACAAACGCTTCAGCCAGAGGCTGAGTTTAGCTTTCTGAACCATAAAAACGTAGAAGTTTGAAGCCAGGAGAACGTTAAACGCTGCATCTGATCTTTAATCCCAAGCCCGTCCTCTGATCAATACTCTTGTTCAGATTAGTTCAGGCCCAGAAGTTTTCTGATGGTTTGGAATGTCGGCCGGATTAAAGGAGATTCTGGGATGGAGCAGGAAGATGAAACAGTCTCTCTGCTGGTCCCGGTAGACCTGTTAGGCTGCAGCCTGATGAATCCTTAATGAGTTCAGACGGGTTCTTCTGGGACCCAGACTCCGATCAGGTGATCGGGTTGGGGGGGCTGTCTGGCTCCACCGACAGACACGATTGCTCCTGCTGGGGGGGGGGGGGTCCTTTACATTTCTAACTCTGTCGTAAGTCTTTGTCTTTCTGGACGGGTTCTCCGTATACAGAACTGGTCCAAACCTACAGAACCACTAACTTTCCCAGACTAATTAGTCGGGGCTACATGTGGGTCGTTTTAGAACCACAGCGGAAACTGGGTCAGTATTCCACATGTTTGATGGAAGATGGTTGGTCCAGAACCAAGAGTGAAATGGGGATATCGCGCCTTCTAGAGTCCTGGAACCCCCCAAGGGTTCAGTCATTCACCCATTCACACACACATTCACACACTGGTGGGGATGAGCTACAATGTAGCCACAGCTGCCCTGGGGCGCACTGACAGAGGCGAGGCTGCCGAGCACTGGCGCCACCGGTCCCTCCGACCACCACCAGCAGGCAACGTGGGTTAAGTGTCTTGCCCAAGGACACAACGACAGCAACAGACTGAGAGGGACTCGAACCAGCAACCTTCCGATTACGGGGCGAGCACTTAACTCCTGTGCCACCATCGCCCCTGAGGAATCATCAAGATAGCAGGAACCATCAGGATAACTGAGGAATCATCAGGATAACAGGAATCATCAGGATAGCAGGAACCATCAGGATAACTGAGGAACCATCAGGATAACTGAGGAATTATCAGGATAACTGAGGAATCATCAGGATAGCAGGAATCATCAGGATAACTGAGGAATTATCAGGATAACTGAGGAATCATCAGGATAACAGGAATCATCAGGATAGCAGGAACCATCAGGATAACTGAGGAATCGTCAGGATAACTGAGGAATTATCAGGATAACTGAGGAATCATCAGGATAGCAGGAATCATCAGGATAACTGAGGAATTATCAGAAATCCTGAGTCTGTAACGCTGGTGTTTTACGTAGATGGTGAGGCTCTGCTGAGGTCATGGGAATAAAGCTGTTATTTGAAGGAGGATTCCTTCTGACGGGAACGTCATGTGGAAAATGAATAAATAAATGAAACTTAACAGAATCACACTGATCCAGCAGACTGAGGCGGAGCGGCTGGCTCTTCGTGGAGCAGACTGACGACACTCTCCTCTCCTCTCCTCTCGGCTCGGCGGCCCGGCGTGAGCTGCCTGTGATCTATTAATACATATGCATGAATTAGTCAGAGCAGCTCTGCAGCAGTTAGCCAGCTGTGCAGGAGATCTGGCTGTGGTCTGGAAAATTCACCAGGATTCTGCCCACAATCTGGTGCCGCCGAACGGAAGCAGAGCCCGAGTCACTCCCTGAAGGCCAGACTCTGCACGTCCTCCATGGTGGAGTCAGAGGTCATGGTCTGGGCCTTAGAGTGAAGCTGGGCTGAATAACAGGATCTCTGCTGTAAGCATGATCAATGCGGAGGAAGAATGTTCCACTAGTTTTATTTTTTTATTTAGATAGAAACAGAACAAAAAGTTTATATTATTCCTGATACTCAGGACCATTATAAGGTTTAGGCTCCGCCCCTTAGATATTGACCCATTTCAGAGAACCAATCCCATCCTTGTGAGAAAGTTTTAACAGAGTTAAGATCCAAACATCCTCCAGTGAAAGAAATCACTGTGTGTGTGCGTGCGTGCGCGCGCGCGCGTGTGTGTGTGCGTGCGTGCGCGCGCGCGCGTGTGTGTGTGTGTGTGCGTGCGTGTGTGTGTGTGTTTGGTGTACTACTAGTATGTGTGTTGCAGTACTAGCATGTGTGGTGTAGTACTATTATGCATGGTGTAGTGCTACTATGCGTGTTGTAGTACTAGTATGTGTGTTGTAATACTATAATAGGTGGTGTAGTACTAGTATGTGTAGTGTAGTACTGTGTGTGTGTGTGTGTGTGTGTGTGTGTGTGTGTGTGTGTTTGGTGTACTACTGGTATGTGTGTTGCAGTACTAGCATGTGTGGTGTAGTACTACTATGCTTGGTGTAGTGCTACTATGCGTGTTGTAGTACTAGTATGCGTGTTGTAGTACTACAATAGGTGGTGTAGTACTACTATGCATGGTGTAGTGCTACTATGGGTGTTGTAGTACTACTATGCATGTTGTAGTACTACTATGCATGTTATAGTACTACTATGTGTGGTGTAGTACTACTATCATCATCATCACCACCTTTATTTATAAAAGCACCTTACAGACATGTATCATGTCACCAAGGTGCTACACAAGACTAAACTAAAAACATAAAACAAAGAATATATAGGAACCCAATAAAACAATTAAAAACAGCAAAATACAATACATACAAAACATACAAAACTATGTGTGTTGTAGTACTACTATACGTGGTGTAGTACTACTATGTGTGTTGTAGTACTATTATGTTTGGTGTAGTACTACTAGTATGTGGTGTAGTACTAGTATGTGGTGTAGTACCACTATGTGTGTTGTAGTACTACTATGTGTGTTGTAGTACTATTATGTGTGGTGTAGTGTAGTACTACTAGTATGTGGTGTAGTACTAGTATGTGGTGTAGTACTACTATGTGTGTTGTAGTACTACTATGCATGTTGTAGTACTATTATGTGTGGTGTAGTACTACTAGTATGTGGTGTAGTACTAGTATGTGGTGTAGTACTACTATGCGTGGTGTAGTACTACTATGCATGTTGTAGTACTATTATGTGTGGTGTAGTACTACTAGTATGTGGTGTAGTGCTACTATGCGTGTTGTAGTACTACTATGCATGTTGTAGTACTATTATGTGTGGTGTAGTACTACTAGTATGTGGTGTAGTACTAGTATGTGGTGTAGTGCTACTATGCGTGTTGTAGTACTACTATGCATGTTGTAGTACTATTATGTGTGGTGTAGTACTACTAGTATGTGGTGTAGTACTAGTATGTGGTGTAGTGCTACTATGCGTGGTGTAGTACTACTATGCATGTTGTAGTAATATTATGTGTGGTGTAGTACTACTAGTATGTGGTGTAGTACTACTATGTGTGTTGTAGTACTACTATGCATGTTGTAGTACTATTATGTGTGGTGTAGTACTACTAGTATGTGGTGTAGTACTAGTATGTGGTGTAGTGCTACTATGCGTGTTGTAGTACTAGTATGCGTGTTGTAGTACTACAATAGGTGGTGTAGTACTACTATGCATGGTGTAGTGCTACTATGGGTGTTGTAGTACTACTATGCATGTTGTAGTACTACTATGCATGTTATAGTACTACTATGTGTGGTGTAGTACTACTATCATCATCATCACCACCTTTATTTATAAAAGCACCTTACAGACATGTATCATGTCACCAAGGTGCTACACAAGACTAAACTAAAAACATAAAAACAAAGAATATATAGGAACCCAATAAAACAAAAACAGCAAAATACAATACATACAAAACATACAAAACTGTGTGGTGTAGTACTACTATACGTGGTGTAGTACTACTATGTGTGTTGTAGTACTACTAGGCATGTTGTAGTACTATTATGTGTGGTGTAGTACTATTATGTGGTGTAATACTACTATGTGTGGTGTAGTACTATATGTGGTGTAATACTACTATGTGTGGTGTAGTACTATGTGTGGTGTAATACTGCTATGCGTGTTGTAGTACTAGTATGTGTGTTGTAATACTATAATAGGTGGTGTAGTACTAGTATGTGTAGTGTAGTACTGTGTGTGTGTGTGTGCGTGCGTGTGTGTGTGTGTGTGTGTGTGTGTGTGTGTGTGTGTGTGTGTGTGTGTGTGTGTGTGTGTGTGTGTGTGTGTGTGTTTGGTGTACTACTAGTATGTGTGTTGCAGTACTAGCATGTGTGGTGTAGTACTACTATGCATGGTGTAGTGCTACTATGCGTGTTGTAGTACTAGTATGCGTGTTGTAGTACTACAATAGGTGGTGTAGTACTACTATGCATGGTGTAGTGCTACTATGGGTGTTGTAGTACTACTATGCATGTTGTAGTACTACTATGCATGTTATAGTACTACTATGTGTGGTGTAGTACTACTATCATCATCATCACCACCTTTATTTATAAAAGCACCTTACAGACATGTATCATGTCACCAAGGTGCTACACAAGACTAAACTAAAAACATAAAACAAAGAATATATAGGAACCCAATAAAACAATTAAAAACAGCAAAATACAATACATACAAAACATACAAAACTATGTGTGTTGTAGTACTACTATATGTGGTGTAGCACTACTATGTGTGTTGTAGTACTATTATGTGTGGTGTAGTACTACTAGTATGTGGTGTAGTACTAGTATGTGGTGTAGTACTACTATGTGTGGTGTAGTACTACTATGCATGTTGTAGTACTATTATGTGTGGTGTAGTACTACTAGTGTAAATTACACCACATAAGTAGTATTACACCACACATACTAGTGCTACACCACACATAGTAGTATTACACCGTGTAATACTACTATGTGTGGTGTAATACTACTATGTGTGGTGTAGTACTAGTATGTGTGGTGTAATACTACTATGTGTGGTGTAATACTACTATGTGTGGTGTAGTACTAGTATGTGTGGTGTAATACTACTATGTGTGGTGTAATACTACTATGTGTGGTGTAGTACTACTATGCGTGGTGTAGTACTACTATGCGTGGTGTAGTATATTAAACATTGTTTTGCTTGTCTTCCGGCGGCTGAAGGCTCCTCCTCCTTCCTTCCTGCCCTCTGATCTCCTCCATCACCTCCGTCTGACCGTCCATCCCAGTTAGAACAGATGTAAGAGGTGAGGTTAACGAGAGCCTCCAGTTCACGCTCGCCGGCTAACAGAATACTGATGGATTAGTGCTGAGCTCCGGGCCGTGCTGGAATGGATGGAGGAATCAGGGGAGATGGATAGGAGCTCTTTGAAGGAGGAATTAGGTTGAGCTATTTGTTCAGCATCTGTCCGTAGAAAGATGGAGGCAAGAGGCAGAATATTGACTGAACTTTTGTGATCTTGGTAGGAAAGAGGATTGATGTGGGGGGGCGGGGGGTAGTCAATAGCTCAGAGTTTTTCTCAGTTGCTCTTAAGCCCGTATTACTGTCTAATATCTACCGACGAATATGTTTATTTCTGCCGGAGTTGCCAGTGGGTTAGGGTTAGTTGCAGGTGATCATTTACACTCTGCTGACTAGTTAATTGTTTGCTGCTGAATGATCAAAGTAAACTTAGGCAGATTTCCCAGAAGCTGCTCTCAGATCAGTTTGGACTTCAGAGGGGAGTGTGCTGTTTACCACCGTACACCTCCTCCCTCCTCTGGGGTTTTAACCAGATCAGATCTCATGGTTTTCCTGACTCTGAAGGCATCGTGGTGCTTTCAAGGTCATTGGCAGCAGTGGGGAGCTCCCTGCCGCTATTGATCCTCCTTTTCTCTCCATCTGAAGTAAAACCGGATCTCCTCTTTCACGCTCGTCCATCAGCATCCACTTATCGCCATCAAATACTGCACTCCTCTAGAGTTTATCCTCCCCATCCCTTCATCCCTTCATCCCTTCATCTCTACATCTCTTCCTCCATCTGCTGAAGTCGAACTGTTTTGTCTGTGATGCCTTCAGCCTCTCCTCCTCCTCTGACCGTGACGAAGCTCCGGTCTCTTCCTGTCATTAAAGCGTGCTGTTATTGAACATCTGCTTCACTCTTAAGTCGTTCCTCTTGGAACTATCTCAGTTTTTGAGCCTTAATTAGTACTAATAATCATCTTTTCCTACAGAATCTGTTTTATTCTACAATAGCAGATGATAAATTTAAGTTTGATGTGACTTATTCGCGAGGGTCTGCTGGGAACGTTTGGCAGAGTCTCCTGTCAGAAGGAGCTTCAATTCCCACCTCTGACAGAACTTCCAAAATGTTCCGGGGGAGGCGGGGGACATTGAGTCTGAATGGACCCTGTTCCATGCCTCCATTGTTGAGGCGGCCGACTGGAGCTGTGGTCGCAGGATCGTCGGTGCCTGTTGCGGTGGCAACCCCCAAACCTGCTGGTGGACACCGGCGGTTAGGGATGCTGTCAAGCTGAAGAAAGAGTCCTATCAGGTCTTTTTGGCCTGTGGGGCTCCAGAGGCAGCTGACGGGTACCGGCAGTCCAAGCGGAGCGCGGCTCGGATGGTCGCCGAGGCAAAAACCTGGGCATGGGAGGAGTTCAGAGAGACCATGGAGCAAGACTTCCGTACGGCTTCGAGGAAATTCTGGTCCACCATCCGGCGCCTCAGGGGGGAAAGCAGTGCGCTATCAACACTATCTGTAGTGGGGACGGTGTGCTGCTGACCTCTACTCAGGACGTTGTGGATCGGTGGGCAGAATACTTCGAAGACCTCCTCAATCCCACCGACACGTCTTCCAGTCAGGAAGCAGAGTCTGGGGACTTTGGGTTGGCCTCTCAAATCTCTGGTGCTGAGGTCACTGAGGTGGTTAAAAAGCTCCTCTGTGGCAAGGCTCCAGGGGTGGATGAGATCCGCCCAGAGTTCCTTAAGGCTCTGGATGTTGTGGGGCTGTGTTGGCTGACGCGGCTCTGCAATCTCACGTGGACATCGTTGGCAGTCCCACTGGACTTTCAGACGGGGGTGGTGGTCCCCTTATTTAAAAAGGGGGACCGCAGGGTGTGTTCCAACTACAGGGGGATCACACTCCGAGCCTTCCTGGTAAGGTCTATTCAGGGGTTCTGGAGAGGAGGGTCCGTCGGATTGTTGAACCTCAGGGTCAGGAGGAGCAATGTGGTTCTGGTCCTGGACGTGGAACACTGGACCAGCTCTATACCCTTAGGGGGGTCCTGGAGGGTGCGTGGGAATTTGCCCAACCAGTCTACATGTGTTTTGTGGATTTGGAGAAGGCGTTTGACCGCGTCCCTCGGGGGCCCTGTGGGGGGTACTCCGGAAGTATGGGGTACCAGGCCCCCTGATACGGAGGAGTTTAAGTATCTCGGGGTCTTGTTCACGAGTGAGGGAAAACTAGAGCGTGAGATCGATAGGTGGATTGGTGCTGCATCTGCAGTGATGCGGGCGTTGTACCGGTCTGTCGTGGTGAAGAGAGAGCTGAGTCAGAAGGTGAAGCTCTCGATTTACCGGTCGATCTACATTCCTACCCTCACCTATGGTCATGAGCTTTGGGTAGTGACCGAAAGAACGAGATCATGGATACAAGCGGCCGAAATGTGTTTTCTCCGAAGAGTGGCTGGGCTCTCCCTTAGAGATAGGGTGAGAAGCTCGGTCATCCAGGAGGGGCTCGGAGTAGATTTGCTGCTCCTCTACATCGAGAGGAGCCAGTTGAGGTGGCTCGGGCATCTGGTCAGGATGCCTCCTGGATGCCTCCCTGGTGAGGTTTTCTGGGCACGTCCAACCGGGAGGAGACCTAAAGGTAGACCCAGGAGACGGTGGAGGGACTATGTCTCCCACCTGGCCAGGGAACGCCTTAGGATTCCCCCGGAGGAGCTGGCTCAAGTGGCTGGGGAGAGGGAAGTCTGGGCCTCTCGCCTTAGGCTGCTGCCCCCACGACCCGACTCCGGATAAACGGATGAAAATGGATGGATGGGTAATTTTTTCAGTCCTTTTATATAATAGCAATAGTCTGACCCACCTCTAACCTATAAACTGGCATGTTGCTATTTAAACCTCAACTATAATCACAACTAACTATAACTAGTGATAAATCTAACTAATTATAAGTGTTACTATTTTAACTATAATCATCTTACGTTAAAGTAAGTAGTTATAGTTACATATTATTTTTTCCTGAAAATAATTGAGTACGTTTCTACACTGTAAAAGTAATTAGTTACCTGGAAAAGTAACTGACACTACTTTTACGTTTATAACTGAACAGCTGTTTTTGTCTTCATTTGCAGTTGTGACCAATAAGAATACAGTTAATACCAGAATAGGAATTACAGAGCTGTCTAATTGCTGATTAAATGTTAATGTGGCTTGCCATATTAACCCTCTCTCTGCCCGCGTGTGCGTGTATGTGTGTGTGTGCGTGTGTGTGTGTATGTGCGTGTGTGTGTGTGTGTGTATGTGCGTGTGCGTGTGTGTGTGTGTGTGTATGTGTATGTGCGTGTGTGTGTGTGTGTATGTGCGTGTGCGTGTGTGTGTGTGTGCGTGTGCGTGTGCGTGTGTGTGTGTGTGTGCGTGTGTGTGTGCGTGCGTGTGTGTGTGTATGTGCGTGTGCGTGTGTGTGCGTGTGTGTGTGTGTATGTGCGTGTGCGTGTGTGTGTGTGTGTGCGTGTGCGTGTGTGTGTGTATGTGCGTGTGCGTGTGTGTATGTGCGTGTGTGTGTGTGTGTGTGCGTGTGCGTGTGTGTGTGTATGTGCGTGTGCGTGTGTGTGTGTGTGTGTGTATGTGCGTGCGTGCGTGTGTGTGTGTGTGTGTGTGTATGTGCGTGTGTGTATGTGCGTGCGTGCGTGTGTGTGTGTGTGTGCGTGTGTGTGTGTATGTGCGTGTGCGTGTGTGTGTGTGTGTGTATGTGCGTGCGTGCGTGCGTGTGTGTGTGTGTGTGCATAAATACGATGTGTAATTGTGTTTTTGTCTTCATTTCTTTACTCTGACTCGCTCTCTGACATTTTCTCCAAATGTTCTAATGTTCAATTATTCATTAGCGTCAGAGGCAAAGGGCGAGCTACCTAGAGAGTGAGTGGAGAGAGAGAGGTGTGTATAGGATTGTGTTTTAAGCTGTTGTGAGTCACGTCATCAGCTACAGCAGGAGAAAATCTAAAGATGAAGGATGAGACGGGAGAGGCGTCGTGACAGCGATGAATAAAAGATGTGAAGCAGAACCGGGAGGAAGCGAGCCAATCAGAGGCTGAACGAGAGACTTCACGTAGAACGGCTACAGCTAGCTCATGGATGCCACTGACCCTAACCCGGTTACACGAACAACGTCTGAGAAGCTAATTCCCACCGCCTCCCTGAACGTGGAAGCAGTTTATGTGTTTTTCCATCCAGCCGCTACAGCGTGACGCGCTAGCGTCCTTCATGTCGTCAGTGAAAACCAGACGTGTTCCAGTTCCACGCAGGAAGGGTGGAGGCCTGTGTGGTGCATCATGGGAACGTGGGTGCTGCTGCTGCTTCTTTGTTTCTCTGTGTTCGTCGTTCCACCCAGACACCATCAGTTGCTGGAGCACCTCTCATATGACCTAACAGCTTGCCATACAGGCAGCTCCTCGCTCCACACTTCTGCTCCTGGAGGCCGTCCGTGTTCTACTGGAGAAGCTGTTGGATGTGGAGAACGTTCCCCTGGTCCTAGGGAGGGGGGTGGCCTCTGAGACTCACCAGAACTAGGATCTGACTGTGTGTGTGTGTGTGTGTGTGTGTGTGTGTGTGTGTGTGTGTGTGTGTGTGTGTGTGTGTGTGTGTGTGTGTGTGTGTGTGTTTTCAGGACCGGAAGGCGGAGTCAGTGCTATTGCATCATCTACCGCCACATGGAGCGAACTTTGACCCAGCAGGAGGTCCGACAGGTCCACGAGCAGATTGAGCGTTGTGCGGAGAGCGAGCTGGGTGTGCAGGGCCGATACTGACTCACACACACTCACACGGGCCGTCGGAGCTGTGAAGCAGCTTCTTCTCGTCTCAGCTGTGATGCATCGCCGCAGGGAGAAGCGGCGTCACGCTCTGCTGTGATGATGCCGCCGGCCCTTCGTCATCAGCGCTCCTGTGTTCTTCAGGCTGGAACGTGTGAATTTGACGGGTGTCACCTTTAATTTACACAAACATGGTCTACGTGTCGAGTCCCGCTCCGGCAGCTGCTGGTGACGCGTTAGACCCCACGGTTCCGGTCTCTGACGGCAGCCGGACCCCAGCAGCTGTTCTGTTACTGACTGGACCTGGTTAGGCACCAGGATCAGGGTTCTTTTATTTTGAAAGGGTGTGTTTGTGTGTTTAGGAGGATAAATAAATAAATAAACAACATTCATAAAGATTCTCTGTTGTTGTTTTTATCAGAGTTTATTTTTACCACTTCCTGTCGCTGACCTCATCGTGTTCTGGTTAGGGTTAGGGCTACCTTTACTAGCTGGTAGAACTAGTGAGGATCTCCTGCTCCTGGTTTGTTATCCTGGGATGAGGTCTGGGATGAAGCCTCTAACCCTAACCCAGAAAGAGATGATGCAGCCGCTGCTCGACTACACCGACATCATTAAGTCTTTTACTTTGACATCTCTTTGAAAACGCACCTAGCAGCTTCACAGAAGCCATCATCAAACATTCCTTCCCCACGGACTCTCAAACACGCTTTGTCTTCTGGAAAATTCTGTTTAAAGTTCCGATAATTCCACTGTGCTGAGGTGGGATGACGGAGGGAGCAGCAGGAGGTTGTCTGGGTTGACGGTGGGCGTACAAAGCCCGGCAGCGGGGTTACTTCAGCTCGTCTTCGTTCACGTTTCTGCTCGTTCACTCATCCAGGTGTAACCCGGGTTAAAGGATGCATAAATAGTAAAAGATAAGTAAAGTCTAAGAATATAAATATCAAAGAGTAAAATTCATTTGTTCAATTTTCTTGTATATTAAAAAGATCAAAGTTCATGTCAAATGGGTAAAAACATGTTTGCATTGTTTAAAATAAGTTATCTTTCTTTTATTGTGAATTGCTTGTGAGAACTGTAATTTCCTACGGGGATATGGTCTGTGAAGGTAACACAGCGTGGGGAAGAAGAAAAAAAAGAGGGAAGAGAGAGCGCGAGAAGAGATGGTGGTGCGTGAGTTACACGGACTATCCCGAGCAGTTAGCTTGTTTTTATGTACTAGTAATAAGTGTGTTTTGACTTTTCGGAAAGATAAGTCACAGTGTCGGTAAGCTAGTGACATAACATGTAAAGTTTCAGCGTGAGTCTGCTGGACTGTGTGTTTACTGCGGCTGTGCACGCATTGAGTTAAAGTGAGGCTAACACAGCCATTAGCTAACAAGGACTACTGTAGACTGCCGTTTCCTAAAGTTGTGGAACTTAAACAAGCTGCAGAGGATCGTTACCGGACTGGATAGCGACAGACAGACACCAGATAGTCACTCTGAGTACCTCTGGCAACGTGGGAAGCTAAAAACAAGTAGCTTGTGGAGCACGTGGAGATCACGGACCTTCCTCATCTTTGGCTACTGCGTTCAGAGCGGAGTGCTTTTGAAGGAGCTGAAGACAACCTGTTGCCTGGATTAATCTGGTGGGAATTGCACGTTTCACAAGGTACTGAGTTTATTTATTTATTTTTGCTCGTTGAGTGAAGAACTTCCGGTTTGGAGATCGTTTGGATTTATACTGGAGCAAGACAGGCCTGCAACGTAGGGTTTATCTCTGCCGGCTTTAAGTTTAGTTTGGGACTATAATTGTTTTATCACTGGTGGTTTATACTGTGTATGTGGGGATTCTGGGTACACTGGGTAAATTGCTGTGGGTGTTTTGCTTTGCCTGAATACTGAAACCTGCCATTTTATTATTTTATTGTTTTCATTGTTTGGTAAATTAAAGGAGGGTTACATTGCTCTACTTTACATGGTGTATGATATGATTTACTGCACTGTAGACACTAGTGTTCATTTTCGCGTGTAGTGCCATTGTTAAGGAATAAGCTTCATTGATCCCAGAAACAAAAGAAAAGTTAATTTAAGAATATCGTACGAGAGTACACTAAAAAAAGAACCCAAAGCCCATTTATTTAATGGTATTGAGTAAATGAGGGCTACATAAAATGGAGGCACCGCTGGGATGTTTTGGGTCTCATAGAAGCATTAAAGGGGCAACACGCTAAAAAAAAAATTAAAAGTTAACCTACAGTAGCTAGTTTATATTTCTTAGTATTTTTGTTTATTGAGAGTATGGCAGACCACACCGGGCTTGCTGCAGAGCTGAAGAGGTGGTGTCGGGGTGAAGGTTTGGAGGAAGCTAAAGCACTCTTGGTTCTGGTTCCAGAAGAAGTGGAAATAGCCCAGATAGAAGAAACCATGGAGACTATTAAGTGTCTAGAGCGAGTCCGGGTTAGAGGGCGCTTGTTCCACACCCCCTTGAGCTGCCTAATGGTTCTCTGCGAGTGCAAACAAAGTATACCTAAGGATAATGTGCCCAAGGAAGTGCTGGACCCGCACACTGGTGAAAAATGGCCGATAGTGACTCTTAATGAATGTGCCGCTCCTGACGATTTTGCTGTGAAGTTGAAGAGTCTCTTAGACACTGAGGGTAGGACTATTGAAGACCTACAAAGATTATTTATCAGCCCTGCTCCTCCGCAGCCCAGCTCTGATCCTTCCATAAACTCCACGGAGTCTGTCTTGCAAGCAGTTGGTGATTTTTTGGAGAAGGCACATAAACCACAAGCAGAAGGTGGTTATCGGCGTTTGAGGCTGTTTTCAGGGAACTTGCCAGTTCCCCTTAGTGAGGACCCCTTTGACCATTGGCTTGAGCAGGCATGGCTCATGGTAGAGGAAAGTGACTGTACAGACAAGGAGAGAAGGCGCAGGCTGATGGAGAGTTTAAAGGGGCCGGCGTTGGAGATTGCCAAATCAGTCCGTGAGTCAAACCCTGAGGCAGGCCCTGTTGAATACCTGGAGGCTTTGGAAAGCGCATTTGGCAGTGCTGAGCCTGGAGATGATCTCTATTTTGCTTTCCGCTTAATGCAGCAACAACCAAGTGAAAAACTGTCTGATTTTCTGAGGCGTCTGGAAAGGGCCCTCACTAAAGTTGTCCAGAGAGGAGGATTTCAAGGTTCTAGCAAAGACAAAGCGCGCCTGGAACAACTTCTGAGAGGGGCCGTCGCTTCCGATCTCATGCTAATTAATCTGCGCCTGAGAGAGAGAAAATCCAAACCCCCAACTTTCCTCCGACTCTTAAGTGAGATTCGCACAGAGGAAGAGTATGAGGCATCAAGGAGAAAGCTAAATACCTCAGTCCAGCATGTACAGACAAAACCTTCAGGGACTGGCAATGCAGAAATACAAAGTCTCAAAGCTGAAGTTAAAGAGCTTAAGGCCAAGTTAGCCACCTGCATGACTAAGGCCCCTGATGTCATAGATAAAGATGTGTCCTCAGTGCAGTCAAGTGAGCACAGTGACACCAAAGAACTGGCTGCTTTGAAGAAACAAGTGAAAAGACTGCTGCAGAAAGTAGCCCAAAGAGATACTGCTCCAGACTCCTCTTTAAAACTGGCTACCGTGGCAGCAGTAGAGGCTAACTCAAAGACAAGGACCCCTTATCAGAACAGAACACCTTTGGGTGAGCAGTTCTGTTACCGTTGTGGGGAAAATGGACACTTTGTTGCAAAGTGTCAATCCTGAAAATCAGAGCAAAGTTATACGAAAGCTCATCCAGACTGTCAAAACACTGAAAGAAAGTGCAGCTACTTCAACGAGTAATGCCACTGACACTGACTGCCATGTCAAGCAGGGTCTTCTGACTTCTCCGACCCCAGCTGGAATTCCAGAAGGACTGATTGGGCCCCCAAGTATTGTGCCACTTAAAGTGAATGGACAGCCCTGTGATGCCTTATTTGACAGTGGATCACAGGTCACTATAATATTTGAGTCCTGGTACAAAGCTCATCTGCCTTCCATCCCAGTGCATCCGGTCACTGGTCTCAACATTTGGGGTTTAAGTGAGTCCAATGTCAGTTACCCCTACCTTGGCTATGTTGTGGTAGATGTTGAGTACCCGGCTGAAGTGACTGGCACCAAACACACAGTACCAGTCCTTGCCCTGATCTGTCCAAGCCCAAAAGAAGAGCAGATTCCTGTCATTGTTTGCACTAACACCAGCCATGTCCGCAAGTTGGTACAGGAATGCAGAAAAGAGGGGCATGACATAACCAAAAGCCTGGGCATACAAATTCATAGGGAGTCGCTACCCACATTCACAGACTCCATCACCCTAGGCTCTCAAGATGACCAGGTTGGCTGTGTGACTTGGCAAGGTTCAAATCCCTTGTCCTTACCCCGGAAAAGACTTGCAAATAACCTGCAAAGTTCGTTTTCAACAGACAGTTGGCAAAGAGATCTTGATGTTTGACTCTTCTCCCTTAGCTCCTCTGCCGGGTGATGTCCTGCTACAACCCATGGTTGTGCCCGCCCATGCGGTACAAGTTAACAGCTTCAGGATCCTGGTGCAGAACCATTCAGCCAGGGAAACCACTATCCCTGTTGGAACCGTCATGGGTCACCTTTATCGCACCGAAAGCGTCATCTCCATGCCAAGCAAAGAACCAGAGATGATAGCCTTTGACAGCAGCCAGATCGACTTTGGTGAGTCTCCTGTGCCTGAAGAGTGGAAGGACCGGCTTAGACAGAAACTAGCGGAACGCTCCCACGTCTTCTCAGTCCATGAATGGGATGTTGGCCTTGCAAAAGAGGTGGAGCACACCATCCGCCTGGCTGACACAAGACCTTTTCGGCAAAGGTCACGTCGATTGGCACCTGCAGACATAGAGGATGTTAGAAAACATCCGCAAGAGTTACTCTGTGCCGGCATCATTAAAGAGTCCCGTTGCCCCTATGCGTCACCGATTGTAATTGTTAGAAAGAAAAATGGAACCATACGGATGTGCATAGACTACAGGCTCCTTAACAGCCGGACTGTGCCTGACCAGTACACGACCCCCTGCATTGACGAAGCTCTGGATTCTTTGTCTGGGAGCAAATGGTTCACAGTGCTGGATCTGCGTAGTGGATACTACCAGATTCCAATGGCAGAGGAAGATAAAGAGAAGACGGCGTTCATCTGCCCCCTAGGTTTCTTCCAATTTGAGAGAATGCCGCAGGGAATAACAGGAGCACCTGCGACTTTCCAGCGTCTAATGGGAAAAAAAGTCGGAGACATGAACCTCCTCCAAGTCCTGGTATACCTGGATGACCTGATTGTCTTCGGAGAGTCGCTGGAGGAACACGAAGAGCGGCTCATTAAAGTCCTAGATCGTCTTGGAGAAGCAGGACTAAAGATCTCCCTGGACAAATGCCAGTTTTGCCAGCCACAGGTGAAGTACCTTGGGCATGTGGTGTCTGCCCAAGGTGTCTCTCCTGATCCGCAGAAGATTGAGGCTGTTACCACCTGGCCTCAGCCCCACAATCTAAAGTCTCTGAGATCGTTCTTAGGTTTCTGCGGATACTACAGGCGATTCATTGCTAACTATGCTGCCATTGTGAGACCACTCACTGAACTGACCAAAGGTTATGCTCCGACACAGAAGAGTAAGAAAAAGAGTCCAGACCTCAACAAGTCCTACTTGAACGAGTCAGAACCCTTTGGAGATCTGTGGGATGACTCCTGCAGCAAAGCCTTTCAGCAGATCATCCACTGCCTAACCCATGCACCGGTATTAGCCTTCGCTGATCCTACCAAGCCCTATGAGCTCCACGTGGATGCAAGCTTCAAAGGACTGGGGGCTGTCCTATACCAGCTACAAGAAGGAGAACTAAGGCCGGTTGCATTTGCCAGCAGGAAGTTAAGTCAGGCTGAGAAGAGGTACCCCATACATCAGCTGGAGTTCCTGTCATTAAAGTGGGCTGTGGTGGATCGCTTTCATGACTATCTGTATGGAGCGCGCTTTACAGTGCGTACAGATAATAACCCCTTGACTTATGTTCTGTCTACGGCGAAGCTCAATGCCGTGGGACACAGATTGTTAGCTGCTTTGTCCACATATGACTTCGATGTCCATTACCGACCAGGCAAGCATAACATAGATGCAGACATCCTCTCCAGAAACTTTGACACTGACACCGAATGGGAGACTATACCGGAGGCAGCTGTTAAATCCATCTGCAAAAGAGTACGAGTGTCAGAAAGCCCAGAGTGTCCCACCAGATGTGTCGACCAAACTGGGGCTTCCCCGAAATGCATCCCTGACATCTATGCATTTCCTCTTACAATGGAGTTACAGTCACTGGAACACGTCTCAAAAGCTGATCTCGCTAAGGCACAGAAAGAGGATCCAGTCATTGGTCCAGCAGTCAAAGCTGTCCAACAGAATTTATGGACAGGCAACAGTCCGGAGCTGTCGCTCCTAAAAAGAGAGAAAGATAAGCTGACTCTGCTGAGTGACGGTCTGCTCTACCGCATCACCAAACGTCACTCAGGGGAGGAGGTCCGTCAGCTCGTCTTGCCAAAGGTGTATCATGACGTTGTGTTGAGATCGGTACATAATAACTCAGGACACCTCGGCATAGAGAGAACTCTGGATTTACTCCGTCGCAGGTTCTACTGGCCAAGAATGTTGCAAGACATTGAGCACCATATCAAAAGTTGTGGTGAATGCATAACACGCAAGACTCCTGCCCAGAGTGCCGCACCGCTTCACCAGATCTCCAGTAGTGGACCTATGGATCTGGTGTGCATTGACTTTCTCTCAATGGAGACGGATTCCAAGGGCATGAGAAATGTTTTAGTGGTCACCGATCATTTCACCCGCTATGCCCAGGCATTCCCGACCAAGAATCAGACATCTCAAACAGTGGCCAAAACCTTAGTGGATAAGTTTTTTGTCCACTATGGCCTTCCGGCTCGTATCCATTCAGACCAGGGGCGAGACTTTGAGAGTCGTCTGATTAAAGACTTGTTGAAGAACATGGGGATACGGAAGTCGCGCACTACTCCGTATCATCCGCAAGGAGACCCGCAGCCAGAGCGGTTCAATCGAACGCTGCTTTCAATGTTGGGTACTCTAAGCACAGAAAAGAAACGTCAGTGGAGCCAGCATGTCCCTTATTTGGTCCATGCTTATAACAGTACAAGATGTGATGCAACTGGTTTTTCACCATACTTCTTAATGTTTGGTCGTGAAGCCAGACTGCCAGTGGACTTGTGCTTTGGGACCACAATTGACAAAGCTGAGGAAAGTCACTCACGCTATGTGTCAAAACTTAAAGAAGATCTCCGTCAAGCTTACAAGCTAGCATCTGAGACGGCAGACAAAGTTCATCAGAAGAACAAAAAGGGCTATGACCAGAGAGTTTGTTTCCAGTCTCTAGAAATAGGAGACAGAGTCCTACTGAAGAATTGGGGTCTCAAAGGGAAGCACAAGTTGCAAACAAGATGGAGTCCAATACCTTACCAAGTTGTTGAAAAAATGCCCAATCTCCCTGTCTACCAACTGAAGAAGGAGAATGGAAGTGGTCGTCTAAAAACAATCCACAGAGATCACATCCTTCCCATTGGCCAACATGTGAAATTGCCAATCCTTGAAGAAGGCAATAACTGTTGTGACAGACAAAAACAAAAGGGCAAGAAACCAAAGCAGGCCACAGTTGTGTCTGACCCTCAGCTGTCCCAGGATTCTGATTCGTCCTCAGAGAGTGAATACTATGAGCCTCAGAGATACGGTTACTCTCAAGAAAGAGTAAGAGAAGCACTAAGACAGGCTCTTAGATCCCAAGCAGTGTCACAAGAGGATTGTGCAAGTGACCAGGACAAGGTCAGTGATGAAACTGCTTCTGATGAGAGCAGTGAAAATGAGGAACTGCCACTGGAGGATGGAGACGTTAATCAGGACAGTGAGACTGAGCCCGACCAAATGGTGGATATTCAGGAGGAGTCTGACCAAAATGAAGAAGATGATGAAGATTCTGCCCCAGAACCTGATCTGGATCACAGAACAGCCCGGTCTGACAAAACTCAGAAACCAAATACACACCGTAATCTATTGGGTGACACTCCTAAACTAAAGCCTAAGAGACCGATTAAACCAGTAGTTCGTTTAACCTATGATGAGCCAGGAAAAGCTAAAGATCAGCCTATCACTATTATACATAGAGGGGTTGTTATCACTATAGGCAAAGACTAAGAGCCATAGTGTAAAAAAAAAAAAAGGGTCATCCTACTTCCCAAGTTCTTGTAGTTCCTTGGTAGTCTGTTGAGGACACCAGACATTTAGTGGGGGGAGGGTGTAACCCGGGTTAAAGGATGCATAAATAGTAAAAGATAAGTAAAGTCTAAGAATATAAATATCAAAGAGTAAAATTCATTTGTTCAATTTTCTTGTATATTAAAAAGATCAAAGTTCATGTCAAATGGGTAAAAACATGTTTGCATTGTTTAAAATAAGTTATCTTTCTTTTATTGTGAATTGCTTGTGAGAACTGTAATTTCCTACGGGGATATGGTCTG
>NC_091747.1:63999936-64044936 GCF_043380555.1 Nothobranchius furzeri
CACACAGAGAGAGAGAGAGACAGACACACACACACACACACACACAGAGAGAGAGAGAGAGACAGACACACACACACACACACACACAGAGAGAGAGAGACAGACACACACACACACACACACAGAGAGAGAGAGACAGACACACACACACACAGAGAGAGAGAGAGAGACAGACACACACACACACACACAAAGAGAGAGAGAGACAGACACACACACACACACACACACACACACACATTGAGCAAACACCTCTCTGCCAGTCAGCTGCTGCAGCCTGTCTGAGTCGGATGGCTCTGCTTGTCGCTCTGGTCGAGTTAAAACTCGGCGCTGACAGTTTGAGGCCAGGCCTTCGGTTTGGACTCTGCAAATACTCTCTTCAATATTTAATCAGGGAGCTTGTTTTAGGATTCTGGCGCCCGAGACAAGTGGAAAATGTGTGTGAATTCAGATTAAACAGAGAAACTTCGACTGAACAATTCTGGGATCAAATATAGAAAATAATTATGACCTCTGGAGTTCTGAAACCAGCCAAACCCGGAAGCGTCGTGGGACGTGTTCAGATCCCCGTCTGAGTGAGTTTTAGTTCTTGTTTTCCTGTAGGACGGTTCCCAGCAGGCATTTAGTTTTGAAGCTTTATTCTGTTTCTTCACATTTAAGACTTTGTTCATTTGAGAAAGCATGTTTACATTAAACTGTCTTAATGCTGCACAGAGATGTAGCTAGCGCCCTCTGGTGGCTGGATTTAAGCCCCGCCCCCTCCCACGTGAATGAGCGGAAGAGCAGCGGCTCGTCGATAAACGGGGTTTATAAACCTGGTTTGTAACATGAATGAAGCTCGTTTTAAAAACGTGTGTGTGATTGTTAAAAATGCAAATGTGCTCAAGTATCAGGAAGTTTGTGCAACAGCGGGACGGTCTAAACGCTGGAGACGCTTTCATCGTTAGCAGCATTCACTCATTCATAAATCTGTTCCAGTTGTTGTCATCTTTTAGTTTACTCATCAGCTGCTCCTCGTGTTTGTTTGTTTAATCAGCTGAGTAAACAAGATGCAACGTAGGTTGTTTACTCTGAGTGTGATTACACCCTGAGACGACCTTGAGTGTGTTTGTGATCACTTCTGTTGCGTCTCCTGAGATGATTACGCTGAAAACATCATTACAAGCGCTGCTCCTGCGCTCCGTGTCTGTCTGGAGCAGGCTGACCTTCAGGCGTCGCACTGCGACACCTTCACCTGCTGACGGCGAAGCCGTTGACTCCTGCAGTGTGGTGGTGCTCAGGTGGAGGTGTGCATCAGTCACCTGCAGGAGGACCTGCTCCTGGAGAGCACCCGGACACAGTCTCAGCTCACAATGATGCAGCAACATCTGAGGGACCTTTTCAGATGGTAAAAGAAGAGTTCTGTGTTTCCTGGATTTAATTAATCCCAGATTAAATATTAGTTCAGATTATTTAGATGATTCACGTTGTTTAATGAATCTGGGATTATTTAAAAAAACGTTTTAATTCCACAACAATATAAAAGTCGTAACATTTAGAGTTTTATCGAGTTTCCGGACATTTAAGTTAGTTTAACGAATATTTGGTTGGTTAGGGTTAGAGTTGGTGACTCAGCAGAATCCTCTCCAGGGTCAAAGGTCTCCCCTGATCCTGCTTTAGGAACACAAACCCAACCCAGGTCGAGCCTTGACCAACCGTCGTGTTTCCGGTCTGCTGACTTCCACCTCGTCTCTGGATGTGTTCCGTTTGCTCCGGTTCATGGAGAAATCCCGACCAATGGGTCGAGCAGTCTCAGGATAAACCAGCAGACGCTTCATAAACCCCGATTCCAGCAGAGTTTCGTAATAACGCCTGGTTCCATGTTTTCAACACAACAGGAAGTCCGTTGAGACCCGTCTGGGAAACGGTGGAGTCCGGTCCGTTTCAGACCAACCCGGCAGGAACCTATCAGAAACTCATCACACTGGATGTGACTGATCACAGCTCTGTTCTCCAGCTGTTCCACAGCTGCATCCGTAAGAGGGATAAATAACACGGCTGTGACTATCACCTGGAAACACGTCCATCCCTATGAGAGCTGTGTTAGACAGGAACAGACCGTTTAGACAGATATATCCCAGAAGTCTCGGAGCCATTTAAAACACCACGGTTCTGACCGCCCTGAACCGGTCGGCTCACTGACCTTTAACCCCGAGTCCCTCATTAGTCCTAAAAACAGGAGAATGAAACCAGATGTTGTTTGAGCTGGCTCATCTGGAGAAGTTTCCACTCATGACTCGGGCGTGTTTACAACACGTGTGTGTCATCGTTGGTCCTGACCTGAGTTCAGGAGGAACAGGAAGGTGGAGAGCTGGCCCAAGAGGCTGGGGAGAGGGAAGTCTGGACCCTGAGCCGGACCCTGGACCCTGAGCTGGACCCTGGACCCTGGATCCTGAGCTGGACCCAACTTTGGATGAACAGCAAAAACGGATGGATTATTTTAATTATTCAGACGGGTCAGCTGATCCGCTAACCTCCCTGGTTCTAACAGAACATGAAAGTTCAAACTAAATCTTAACCTCAGATAGAAGAAAGGATGGAAGTAGAGGAGCTTCGTTTTTGTGAAAGTAAGAGGAGATGTTCTCAATCCTGCTTTTCATTTTTCTCTCGTCTCTCCTGGATTGTTTAGAGAGGAATTAATTTTCCACAGTTTCAGTCACGATGTGTGTGTGTGTGTGTGTGTGTGTGTGTGTGTGTGTGTGTGTGTGTGTGTGTTTGCACTACGAGGTTCTGGCTTGATCTTAGCAAATCCTCTGAATGCATTCATGCACACATTCACAACATGTCCCAGCGTCTGGTTCATTGTGTGTCTGGGAGGTTTGAGAGTGTGTGACCACATCCATCTGTCACCCCGTCACACACACACACACACACACCCAGGACCCAGCCAACCCCCACATGTTACCAGCAGATCGTAGAAGAGCAGCCGGGCTGTGTGATGGAGTCATACCGACACAGAAATGATGAAAGGTTGCTCCAAGAATGTTTAAATGCTGATAAAATGAACTCATCTGATGTCCCATCTCAGTGATCCTCCTGGTTCTGTTTTCTCCCTCTCAGTCCAAACGGGTCTCAATGCTGCTCCAAGATGGACGATGTCCCTCTCTACTGAGATCATCTCACATGTTCCCATGGTTCTATAAAGGGATCAGTTCTCCAGACTCTCTGGAGGCTTTCTGTGGGTTTTAGCTGCATTTCTGCCACCTAGACCACCTCTGGTTCATTCAGACAGGAAAAGGCTCCTAACTCTGCATGGTGACGCAGTGGTTAGCACTGCTGCCTCGCAGCACGAAGGTTGCAGGTTCGAACCTCGGCTGCAGCCTTTCTGCGTGGAGGTGCGTGTTCTCCCCATGCATGCGTGGGTCTCCTCCGGGTACTCCGGTTTCCCCCACAGATCACAACATGCCCTGTAGGTTATGACCTGTAAGTCGCTTTGGATAAAAGTGTCTGATAAATAAATAAACATAAACACCATCATCATCATCACAGTCCTCACCATCATCATCATCACCATCATCATCATCACAGTCCTCACCTTCATCATCACAATCATCATCATCACCATCATTACAATCATCATCACAATCATCATCATCATCACCATCATTACAATCATCATCACAATCATCATCATCATCATCACCATCATTACAATCATCATCATCACCATCATTACAATCATCATCACAATCATCATCATCATCACAATCATCATCATCACGGTCCTCACCTTCATCATCACAATCATCATCATCATCACCATCATTACAATCATCATCACAATCATCATCATCATCATCACCATCATTACAATCATCATCACAATCATCATCATCATCACCATCATTACAATCATCATCATCATCATCACCATCATTACAATCATCATCACAATCATCATCATCATCATCACCATCATTACAATCATCATCACAATCATCATCATCATCACCATCATTACAATCATCATCACAATCATCATCATCACCATCATTACAATCATCATCACAATCATCATCATCATCACAATCATCATCATCACAGTCCTCACCTTCATCATCACTATCATCATCATCATCATCACCATCATTACAATCATCATCACAATCATCATCATCATCACAATCATCATCATCACGGTCCTCACCTTCATCATCACAATCATCATCATCATCACCATCATTACAATCATCATCACAATCATCATCATCATCATCACCATCATTACAATCATCATCACAATCATCATCATCATCACCATCATTACAATCATCATCACCATCATTACAATCATCATCACAATCATCATCATCACCATCATTACAATCATCATCACAATCATCATCATCATCATCACCATCATTACAATCATCATCACAATCATCATCATCATCACAATCATCATCATCACCATCCTCACCTTCATCATCACAATCATCATCATCATCATCATCACCATCATTACAATCATCATCACAATCATCATCATCACCATCATTACAATCATCATCACAATCATCATCATCATCACAATCATCATCATCACAGTCCTCACCTTCATCATCACAATCATCATCATCATCATCACCATCAATACAATCATCATCACAATCATCATCATCATCATCATCACAGTCCTCACCTTCATCATCACAATCATCATCATCATCACCATCATTACAATCATCATCACAATCATCATCATCATCACAATCATCATCATCACAGTCCTCACCTTCATCATCACAATCATCATCATCATCACCATCATCACAATCATCATCATCACGGTCCTCACCTTCATCACCATCATCATCATCATCACAATCATCATCATCACAGTCCTCACCTTCATCATCACAATCATCATCATCATCACCATCATCACAATCATCATCACAATCATCATCATCACAATCATCATCATCACAGTCCTCACCTTCATCATCACAATCATCATCATCATCACCATCATCACAATCATCATCACAATCATCATCATCATCACAATCATCATCATCACGGTCCTCACCTTCATCACCATCATCATCACCATCATTACAATCATCATCACAATCATCATCATCATCACCATCACAGTCATCATCATCATCATCATCACAATCATCATCATCATCGCCATCACAGTCCTCACCATCATCATCATCACAGTCATCATCATCATCATCACAGTCCTCACCATCATCATCATCACAGTCATCATCACCATCATCATCATCATCACCATCATCATCATCATCATCACAATCATCATCATCCTCATCATCACAATCATCATCGTCATCATCATCATCATCACAGTCCTCACCATCATCATCACCATCATCATCATCACCATCATCATCATCATCACAATCATCATCATCCTCATCATCATCATCACAGTCATCATCATCATCACAATCATCATCATCACGGTCCTCACCTTCATCATCACAATCATCATCATCATCACCATCATTACAATCATCATCACAATCATCATCATCATCATCACCATCATTACAATCATCATCACAGTCATCATCATCATCATCATCACAATCATCATCATCATCGCCATCACAGTCCTCACCATCATCATCATCACAGTCATCATCATCATCATCACAGTCCTCACCATCATCATCATCACAGTCATCATCACCATCATCATCATCATCACCATCATCATCATCCTCATCATCACAATCATCATCGTCATCATCATCATCATCACAGTCCTCACCATCATCATCACCATCATCATCATCACCATCATCATCATCATCACAATCATCATCATCCTCATCATCATCATCACAGTCATCATCATCATCACAGTCCTCACCTCTGTCTTCTCCATCCCCAGTGAGTCGTGGAGGATGGCTGCTTATACTGAGCCAGGATCCTCTGGAGGTTTCTTTCTGTTAAAAGGGAGTTTTCCTCTCCACTGTCCCCAAATGCTTGCTTAGTATGAGGATTGCTGTAAAGACTCTGACACTAGTCAGTGACTCGATGCAACCTGCTGGGTTCCTTATGTAGGAAACTTGTTACTGATTGGCTGAATGACCTGACCTGTACTGGACCGTGTGAAGGTCCTTCAGACGACTGGTCCTGATTTGGCGCTTTAGAAATAAACTTGAGTGGAATTGCTTACGTGTCTGATGAAAGAGCCCGGTAACATGTCCATTTTACTCCCTTGAAAGATTTTGGCAGAAGAATCTGGACCTGGAGCTGACAGTCCTGCAGACCTTAAGAAGATTCAGAAAACGAGTGATCCAGAACATCACAGGAAACCATGTAGAATTTTCAGAGACTTTTTCATGACAGAAATAAATTTCAGGCTTTGTTGTCATGGAAATCAGAACTTCCACCAAGAAAGTTTGTCTATCTCTGACCTTATGGGAGACGGGAAGTTCTCACAAACGCTCAACATGGATCATCTCCAGGAGCTGGAGAACCAGAGGCTGGGAAATCTAGGAAATTGGAGTTCACACTGCTGGAGTGGGTTAGGATTGTGTAATGAGTTAATCTACATGTTATTTAATGAACCATAAGACATAAGATTCCATAGTAAATATGAAATCAACCTTATGGATCTGTGGGTACTGTTTAACCAGAATATTGGAACTTTTTATTGCAGGGATTAGGTAACACTTCGTATTCACTCAGAGACAACAGAAGAGAGAGTCAAGTTTTAAAAGTTTAAAGATTTATTACTAAACAAATTAAACTAGACTAACTTTAACACTACATGTATGGTGTCACTAAGGTGAGTGAGACGGAGAATGGTGTAGTGTGGAATGTTGTTCAGAACCAGCAAATCCGAAGAAACGATTAGTTCTGGTGGGAAGTGAAGGTGATGTCTTCGCGCTAAGCTTTGATTTGGAGATTCTTAAACACATTCAACGCCATTCTGTCGGTCTACGTACCCTCAGCAGAAGTCCCCGTCTAGATCAGGAGGTGTAGAGGTCCAGCTTCGACCTTTTGGAGCCGAAGCTTATAGAAACAGCCGCGGCAGCCGACCAGTCCAGTCTTGAGATACTTCCGGGTCACGACAGTTTATCGGCATCTAACAAGACCCAAAACGGGGTCGTGATGGTTCAGCTTTTATTCTGAAAGGAACCGTTGCAGCAGGTGGAACAGCAACAGGTTTTATCCAACTTGTCGTTGGTTCTCTCGGCTGAAGAGGCGAGTTACGGATCGGCCACTCCGAAAACTTCTCTAGAACGCTTTGAACTGGCGTTAAAGATGACGTGGGCATAGTTTTATACTTCGGATGTTTTGGTTTATGGTCGAATGAAAAGATGACAGGTTTACCAAACACCACCAAAACCACGCCTCCGTCAGATCTGGCAGATTCTGATTGGATCAGTAAAAGCAATGTGTCATGTCTTAACGCTACGTGAGATCAGTCTTAGTGGAAACAGTTAAAGTCATATTACTTATTATATTCTATAGGATTATAATAAAGTAATTAATATTTTCATTTCACAGATTGGTCACATCTTATTATTGACTAACACTTTGTTTGATTAGCTTTATTAAAAATAGAGTTCTTTGAGTTATTAAAAGGAGAGAGTCGTTTTCTTCATTCTTCTCTTGAGCTGGAAAGAAGCAGGTTAGAGCAAATGCATGAGATCTTGAACAATATCTCATGCAGACTAGTTCTGTGTCAGAGGAGAGTGGAAACAGTCATTTCATTCCGTTACATATCCCCCCTTTTCAATGGTATGGTGGTCCGTACAGAGACCACCTGGCGTTGAACAAACCAGACTCCTAAAGGGACTCCGATGACAGGGGAAGGTGTAGTTCCCCTGGAAGAGGCCAAAAGTGGTGAGGTACGAACCCCACTCCGAAGAACAGTACATGGTTTCAACAGTCTTGCATAATCCCTTTGGAAGCACACAAGTCAGCAGGTTATTAAGGTATTCAGGTGGAGGTAATAATTTGAAGCAGGAGCAAAACTTAGTGTATCCACGGGTAGGGAATACTTTCAAAACAGTATATTGATCTTTGTAATTGCACTTATCGTGATTCAGTACAGGAAAGAGCAGCAGGCAGGTCAGGTCCCAGCGAGCAAAGTATCCCAGCAGCCATGCTGGAATCCACATACGTCCTGGTCCTACGAGCCGGAACACCCATCAGGAGAAGCAGAATCCGATGACGAGTCATAGGTCCACCCCCAGGAAGCGAGGATCATCAGCAAAACTCAGGAGAGGAGAGAGAGCACAGCACAGGGCACTTTAATGTAGACACAACAAAATGGCGTCTAATGCAAATTAACAAACAAAAAGAAACCTAGCACTGTGAGTACCTGCATGTACTATGTGTAGCAATTATGTGAATTAGTGTTTTAAGTGAAGAAATGGGTGCAATACACTACGTGTAATGCAAAAGTGGAGCAAAAAGAATACAATTGATAAAACCCTATACTGCGTATGGGAGAAATCACTGCACTAAGTACAAATGTCTTCAAAATAAAGGGCAAAAATGGTTGTAGCCCATAATGGTAAATTAACGAAGTTAATCATAAAGTTTTCAAAACTTAATCACTGTAGTAAAGTTCTATAAAAAAAAAAGATAGATATGAGTGACCGAGAGCACTAAAATGTAAATCAGTGACGTTAGTAATCAACCTACACGTGAATGTTCCCATGAGGAATTACGATTAGTGAACATATATATAAAAACTAATTTGGATAACAGTAATATGTGGACTGAACCCATCTACTGTTAACTACCTGATTACCTGACTTCAGGAACCCACAGCAAGTTCACCTCAACTCACCCAAGTCTGCACGTCATGTATAAACAGGAAAGACAACCTTGCACACACACAAACATGGACAAACTTGTGTAACTCGAGATAGAGAGCTCTGGAACCAACGAGTCTGGCAACAGAAATCACTCCACCTTCGACGTTCTAGCTGAAGGCGCAGGAGCAGGACCGGCCGGCTCAGGCGGAGGCACCTGGGCAGCCGGTGCTTCACGAACTGGTGCGATGGCCCGAGATAGGCGGCTCCCGACATTGCGGACCGAGTCCCCTAGAAAGGTCAACCGTGCGGAGAAGTGACGGAACAGGAAAAGTGACAAACTCCACGACAGGCAGAGGTTTAGGCATGCAGTGAATATCACGACAGAATCAGCGGAGGACCAGGAGTAAGACACTGGTTGAAACCTGAGACCGGGATCTGCCGACAACTCACGCAGCACCTACCAGAACCATGGTCGGACCATCAAATGTAACACGATCCACTGTAGCTGGAGAAAGAGCAAACGAGATGTTATCATAAAAAGGAGAAAACTCCACTTTAGACTTATGCTCACCAGGATCCGAGTAATACAGAGAGACCTCACCTACATGGACCGTAGCACCACGTGGAACTGTTACCCATAGGGTTTGAGACGCTCATAGAAAACATCCGCTTCTCTAGCAGGGGTATTAAGTAACCAACGGTCACCAACAACAACATCTGACGCTGTCAACCAACTGTCGCTTTTTACCTGGAGACAATCCAAACACTAGTCTGTCGTACTGCTGACGCTGTTTCACCGGCTCCGGTACCGACAGAGGGGTTCGAGGACCTGGCAGTCTGGATCTGTACAGAGGTCTCATTTTAAGGGTATGTGTGGAGCGACAAACATGGCGTCTCATGTGTTTATGAAACTCCGATCATAACTTAAGAGCAAAACATCACAACATCATTCAGACTTGCTTCTCCGGATACGAGAGTTCTGATGACATCACTCACACATACACCATCCATCTCACGTCTCAGTCACACCAAGATCATTCATCACCCAGAGTTTAGAGTTAGTCTTGTTTAAAATTGTTTAAAATTGTTTAGAAATAAATCTTCTTAAACGTTTTAAGGGTGACTCTCTCTTCTCTTGTCTCTCCATTAATACAAAGTGTTACATAATCCCTGCAATAAAAAGTTCCACTCTTCTGGTTAAAATAACCCAGCGATCCGGAACATTGATTTCATATTTCCTATGGAATCTTAAGTCTTACGGGTCCTTAATTAGATGTAAATTAACTCTTTTACAAAGGAGTAGTTGCCATGGGGATGGAACTGGGTTATACTCCCCTTCTCTTCATTTCTGTTCCATGTTCTCCTCAGTGGTGTGTGTGTGGTGAACATGGTGTGATAACTTCATAACTTCTAATAATACACACACACACACACACAGCGGTCGTGATAGAGACGGTTTTTCCTCGGAGGTGAGAGAAAACACCTCTGGAATCTGTTATGGCCATCGCCATGGAAACCAGGAGAGAGAGGAGTTCTCCCGCATCCATTACGTCATCTGTCGAGTGGAAAACAAGACAGGAACGTGGAGCTGTGCTGCGTTCATGTCACGTGGGATAAACGAGGACAGCTGGCAGCTAAAACACACAGAGACAAGCTGTTTGTTCAGCTAATAAACTCATTTATATAACAGCTAATCAGGCCGCTGCAGGTAGGCAGGTATGACAATCACACCTGGGAAATAAGTAAAGATGCTCCAGCATTAATCAGATCTGTCTCACGATGAAGAAAATGTCAAAGTTCTCCTGTTTCAGTCACAGGTGAGCTGCACTCTGTCACCGTGGAAACCAAGTCATTGTACAAAGGTCTCTGGCTTCTGGGAGACTGGGGTGGCCTTTTAAGGCTCTCAGATCAAAGTGTCCTCAAACATCTAGACAGGAAGTGTCTCATCCTGCAGCTTCCTGAGGAGTGTTTGTCCTCCAACCTGCTGACTCTGCTGCACCTTTGTGACGCAGAGCTGGAGGCTCCTTCTGCAGATGTTTAGATATAAACTCTACCTCGGTTTCATGACCCACAAAAGGGTCTTGCACCCTACTTTGAGAACTACAACACATTGTTTTGCTCGCTAAAGACACATCCCAGTTGAAATAAAGAGCTGGAGCTTTTCTAACGTCACTCGGGTTAACTGAGTTAACCCGAGGCAGAGCGACAGCCTCTAACCCAGTTAGCCTGGTTAGCCCTGCAGTAACTCGATAGCAGCAATAACTGCAGGCTAAAGGAGTGAATCAAACAGATGAATGTAACTTAAGTCTCACAGCATGTGTGTGAACGTTATCACACAAACACAGCAACAATAACAGGAAGCCAGTTTGTAGCTGCTGGGGTTACCCAGGGGGCGTGGCCTGTATCAGATGCAAATTAGTGGGTGTGACTACATGTGCAAACTCCACAACAAAGGGATGCTGCTTCACTGTTTAGTCTCTCGTCTCATCTTCTTCTGCCTATCCGGATCCGGGTCGCGGGGGCAGCATCCCAACTAGGGAGCTCCAGACCGTCCTCTCTCCGGCCACCTCCACCAGTTCCTCCGAGAGGACCCCAAGGCGTTCCTGGGCTAGATTGTAACCTCTCCAACGTGTCCTGGGCTGACCAGGGAGCCTCCTGCTGGCAGGACATGCCTGAAACACCTCCCTGGGGAAGCGTCACAGCATAAGATGCACAAACCACCTCAACTGACTCCTGTCGATATGGAGGAGCAGCAGCTCTACTCCATGTCTCTCCCGAATGTCCAAGCTCCTCACCCTCTCCCTAAGGCTGAGCCCAGCCACCCCGCAGAGAAAACTCATTTTGGCCACTTGTATCCGCCATCTTGTTCTTTCGGCCATTACCTAAAGCTCGTGACCACAGGTGAGGACTGGGCGGTAGATCAACTGGTAAATCAAGAGCCTGTTTGGTTTATAAGATCTTTAATCCATTCTGAAATATCAGTTAAAAACAAGACAATGGCTTCGTGTATCACCTGCCAGCTAATAGCTAATCTGACGTAATGGCTAGTCTGATTTAATGGCTAGTCTCAGCTAATGGCTAGTATGACGTAATGGCTAGTCTCAGCTAATGGCTAGTATGACGTAATGGCTAGTCTCAGCTAATGGCTAGTATGACGTAATGGCTAGTCTCAGCTAATGGCTAGTATGACGTAATGGCTAGTCTCAGCTAATGGCTAGTATGACGTAATGGCTAGTCTCAGCTAATGGCTAGTATGACGTAATGGCTAGTCTCAGCTAATGGCTAGTATGACGTAATGGCTAGTCTCAGCTAATGGCTAGTATGACGTAATGGCTAGTCTCAGCTAATGGCTAGTCTTAGATAATGGCTAGAATGACCTAATAGCTAGTCTTAGCTAATGGCTAGTCTGAGCTTACAACTAGTGTGACGTAATAGCTAGTCTCAGCTAATGGCTAGTATGACCTAATGGCTAGTATGACGTAATGGCCAGTCTCAGCTAATGGCTAGTATGATGTAATGGCTAGTCTCAGCTAATGGCTAGTATGATGTAATGGCTAGTCTCAGCTAATGGCTAGTATGACGTAATGGCTAGTCTCAGCTAATGGCTAGTATGACGTAATGGCTAGTCTCAGCTAATGGCTAGTATGACGTAATGGCTAGTCTCAGCTAATGGCTAGTATGACGTAATGGCTAGTCTCAGCTAATGGCTAGTATGACGTAATGGCTAGTCTCAGCTAATGGCTAGTATGACGTAATGGCTAGTCTCAGCTAATGGCTAGTATGACGTAATGGCTAGTCTCAGCTAATGGCTAGTATGACGTAATGGCTAGTCTCAGCTAATGGCTAGTATGACGTAATGGCTAGTCTCAGCTAATGGCTAGTATGACGTAATGGCTAGTCTCAGCTAATGGCTAGTCTTAGATAATGGCTAGAATGACCTAATAGCTAGTCTTAGCTAATGGCTAGTCTGAGCTTACAACTAGTGTGACGTAATAGCTAGTCTCAGCTAATGGCTAGTATGACCTAATGGCTAGTATGACGTAATGGCCAGTCTCAGCTAATGGCTAGTATGATGTAATGGCTAGTCTCAGCTAATGGCTAGTATGATGTAATGGCTAGTCTCAGCTAATGGCTAGTATGACATAATAGCTAATGGCTAGTCTTAGATAATGGCTAGTATGACCTAATGGCTAGTCTGAGCTTACAACTAGTATGATGTAATAGTTAGTCTCAGCTAACAGCTAGTATGACCTAATGGCTGGTATGACGTAATGGCTAGTCTCAGCTAATGGCTAGTATGACATAATAGCTAGTCTCAGCTAATGACAGTCTCAGCTAACGGCTAGTATGGCCTAATAGCTAGTCTTAGCTAATGGCTAGTCTGAGCTTACAACTAGTGTGAGCTAATAGCCCAGACCGGCCTTTGGTTCATGCTAGCCACAGAGCTAACGGTTTGAGACTCGTGGTTACTCATGCAGACATCCTGACCTTTGAACTAGACTAGCTGTCAGCTCCGTTTAGCCACTGTTTCTCTTAACTGAGGTTGTTTAGAACTTTTCTACAGTTTCAGTAAAAACATTCGGTTTTTCTTTCTCTTTTGTTTATTTGTTGTGAGAATTTAAGTCTTTGAGCAAGTTTTCCCCCAGTTGTCACACGATGTCTTCATCCTCCTTCTCCTCCTTACAGGCCTGCTGAGGGATGAAGAGGCTGCAGCACAGATGTCGTCTCTTCCTCTTCATTATGTCTTTGAGCTCTAATGACTGGTGTACGACTTCATCAGCCTGCAAAGGAGATCCTCTAAGAAGTCTCCTCCTCTTCCTCCAGAGCTTTTAATTTCCTACAGATGTCTCCTCCTCCTCTGAAAGTGTGACTACTTTGTTATTTACGCTCCTCCTCACATGTTGTCTCCTGATCTTTTATAGATCTAATGAAGCCCCCCCCCCGCACCCCACCCCACCCCTCACCCCCACCCAGCATGTTAAAGTGCTGATGAGGCGGCTGCTGATGAAGAGGAGCTCCACAGATGTTCCTCCTGTGACTGATCGCTTCGTTTATTGTCTGAGGGCAGAATGCAATAAACTCATTAGTATACTCCCTTAGGTGTGTGTGTGTGTGTGTGTGTGTGTGTGTGTGTGTGTGTGTGTGTGTGTGTGTGTGTGTGTGTGTGTGTGTGTGTTGTCAGCCTCTCTGGGAGATTAATATTAGTTTTCTTGTCTCTCTGAGTCTTTTAGGACAGCAGCAGCTCAGGAGGGGAGCGGGTTGTCCACTAATCAGAAGGTTGCGGGTTCGATCCCGGCTCCGACCAGAGAATTCTGCTGTGGTGTCCTTGGGCGAGACACTTAACCCACTTTGCCTGCTGGTGGTGGTCTCTGTCAGAGCGCCCCAGGGCAGCTGTGGCTACATGGTAGCTCATCACCACCAGCGTGTGAATGGATGAATGACTCTGTGTAGCGTAGAGAGCTTTGGAGTCCTCTGACTCTGAAAGGTGCAGTACCAGTGGGGTCACTTGTCATCACTTTTTGTCCTGTCCTCCCTCAAACTGCTCCTACTCCTCCTCCCTTTCTCCCACTGCTCCCCCTCCCTCCCCCTGCTCCCCTTCCCTCCCCCTGCTCCTCCTCCCTCCCTCCCCCTGCTCCTCCTCCTTTTCTCCCCTTGCTCCCCTTCCCTCCCCCTGCTCCTCCTCCTTTTCTCCCCTTGCTCCCCTTCCCTCCCCCTGCTCCTCCTCCTTTTCTCCCCTTGCTCCCCTTCCCTCCCACTGCTCCCCCTCCCTCCCCCTGCTCCCCCTCCCTCCCCCTGCTCCCCCTTCCTCCCCCTTCCCCTGCTCCTACTCCTCCTCCATTTCTCCCCCTGCTCCCCCTCCCTCCTCCTTCTCCTCCTTCCTCCACCTGCTCCTCCTCCTATGCCTCCTACAGGTTTAATATCAGACTCTTGGGTTCTGTCTGACCTGTACCCCTGCTCCCCTTCCCTCCCCCTGCTCCCCTTCCCTCCCCCTGCTCCTCCTCCTCCTCCCTCCCTCCCCCTGCTCCTCCTCCTTTTCTCCCCTTGCTCCCCTTCCCTCCCCCTGCTCCTCCTCCTTTTCTCCCCTTGCTCCCCTTCCCTCCCCCTGCTCCTCCTCCTACGCCTCCTACAGGTTTAACATCAGACTGTCTGACCTGCTTGCCAGACTAGAACAACCCTTTTTTCTGAAGTTCTGGTTCTGGATCTCTGAACTCCACTGATGAGTTACTTCTCAGACATTTGATGTCAGAACCTTTTCTGGAGTTCTGGAGTGAAAAGCTCGTGTGGAAGAGGTCTTGACCTGGCTCAGAAGTGACCAGATCCAGACCGGGTTCTGGTTGGGAACCAGAAACCAGACAAACTTGTCGAGTCCACACTGGTTCTGGTTCAGAACCTCCTGGTTCCAGTGTGTTCTGGACATGGTGGTGAGTTCTGATCTCCACAGAGACCAGTTGAGTCCAGCATGTCTGCTTCAGGTCACCTGGACCAGAACCAGAATCATGGGGCGTTCCAGATTCAGATGTTCAGTCTTCTGAAGCAGGGTCTGTTAGATACGGCTCTCTGATTGGCTGAGACTCACCGTAAGTCGTTGTTGTGGTTTTCACCTCCAGCTTTCCTCACAGCAACTGTCTGGAGCCCATCCACCCACCGAGCTAGTTCTGCAGAACCGGGTCCAGATGAAATGTGTGCCGTCGACCCAGAGGAGAACCTTCTGACCCATTTAAGCCCCTCCCCCACACACGTGACGGACAGTTCCACATTCAGCCCGGATTCTGCTTCCAGGCTGCCGGCATTCTGGTTCCGCTCCACAGGGAGAACCGGCCCAAACCCGTTCTATTTACATCTCAAGCTGCAGACCCAGGATGGTATTTTGGGTTCCGTCTCCATGGAGACGGTGCTGCCAGCCTGTAGCCGAGGAATCCAGACCAGCTGAAGCAAAAGGACGTAGCTCTGCAGGTCGGCCATTGGCCCGAGTTTCATGTCTGGCCAATCATGACGCTCTGCGTTTGATGGGTGGACTTAACGCCAGAGCTGCAACGCAGAACAACCACGCCTCAGGGACGGCGCCCGTCTGAGACTGAGATGGAGCATTGAGGCCCTGTCCACACGTAGCCGGGGATCTGCCAAAACGTAGATATTTTCTACGTGTTGGCCTGTCATCCACACGAAAACGGAGTTTTTTCACACGAAAACGGATCTTTTTAAAAACTCCGGCCAAAGTGAAGATCTGCGTTTTCTCCGTTTTGGGTGTCTGCGTGTGGACAGACAAAACCGGAGTTTTAAGGTCCGCGACGTCACTTTCCGCGACAAAAAAATGCTGACATCACGTGTGCGACCTGTGTTTACACTAGCCGACATCATGGATGCCCTCAGAGCTGCGCTCGCTTTATCAACTGTCCAAGCGCTGTTTGCTTGTTTGTTATTGCAAGAGGAATTACTGCTCCTTGTGGAAGACCACAGACGAAGGACGAGGTTAAGAACGGGGGAAGTACTGCCCCCTACAGGTCTGGCATGTCCTTAACAACATATTTATCCGGGTACGTGTGGACAGAATTTTTTTTAAAACGAGGTGGTGTGGATGCAAGTTTTTGGAGGGGCGGATATTCGTTTTTAAAAAAAACCCGGCTACGTGTGGACTAGGCCTTAGACTTGGCCTAATAATAATAATCATTATTGTTATAATAGTTGTATAAAAATAACAATCAGCCCTGAATGATAGAGCAGGTCTGCTGTAGATGATTCACTAAATAACAATAAAACGTTTCATAAACATTGGTGCTCCGACGCGTCGATTACACCGTTTTAATCCACACAGATTATTGAAGATGAGAATTATTACGTCTAATTTTATTTTTGTTGCTGTTAAAATAAAAGCAAACCAGATCAGTAACCTGAACCCTAACTCACACAACCGTTATTTATTTGTTTTTGTTTATTTGTTGTTACACCAATGTTTTTCTTATGAATGTGACTCCAGAGCTGAGATGAGCAGAACCTGGTCTTCATGTTAACCCCGTGGTCCTCCTCCTCCTCCTGCGCATCAGTAGAAAGGGCGACTCTGAGACTCTCCTCATTAATAATGGATGGACTCGCCTGTGAGGAGGAGGAGGAGGAGGAGGTGGAGGAGGTGGAGGAGGAGGAGGAGGAGGAGGAGGAGGAGGAGGAGGAGGAGGAGGCTCCAGTCCAGTAAAACCACACCACTCACAGCTTGAAACATCATTTGTTTCATTTATTTCTCTTCATCTTTTATCGTTATTGTTCTTTATTTTCTCTGTGGGGATATAATCTGATTTAAAACTGACTATCTCTAATAAAGCATTTCTCAAAAGGTTCTTTTTTCAAAATCTTTTTCATAGACATTTTCTCTCTATAGAAGATTTTAGTCCATCTTCTGTTTAGTAGCATCTCCAGAAACAAAGTGACAACCAGCCAGGCAACAAACAAACAAACAAACAGAAGAGCACATCTTCGAGTCAGAAGGCAGTGGAAATGATTCCCTCTGGGATTAATAAAGTATTTTGAATGGAATTGAAACGTCTGAGAACAGAAAGGAAAACAAACTTCTAGATTTTATGATGCTACGTTCGTTTGGGCTAAGAGTTCACCGCTGATGTTGGACTAAAACCACCGGGATGGAAACGGAAACAGTCATTTCACTCTTCAGCCACGGTTCCATTATTGTCCACACATACATATACATACATATACATGTGTGTTATTTATGTAGCTACACTGACCATAAACCTTTATTTTCATATTGCTGCCATCCTGTAAAAAGCTAGCATTCAGTTCTGCTAACGAGGTCCAACAGAACCATGCCGATAGTCAACCAGCAGCTACAGGTGGATAAAACGAGCGCTCCACCAAACCCGTTCTGGAAATGAGCTCAAAGTCTAAAAGAGAATTTAAACTAACTTTAAAAGTAAAGATTAAAGTAAATAAACCACACCTCCTATAAACGACATAGGGAAAAGTAACACTAGATAGGATTAAAGCTAGCGCTTTAACGTTGATCTCAATGACGGTTGAGTTACAAACGACCTGTTTCATGTTTGATACCTCTCTGCTGCCCTCTGCTGGCCACGTACTGCACTGAACAGTTCTGTGGAACAGGTAAGTGGCCTAGAGGGCGCGCTTACCTGATTAATGGACGTTAGCTATTTTTCATGCCAGGAGCTAATAAAACGTTAGCAGTTAGCTTTTTCAGTTTGCTGACCTGAAAGCAGAAGAAGAAAAAGAAGTTTGCTTTCTCTGTTGGCGTCATGGAGGAGCCTGGAAGTAAACGTATGAGATTGATGTCTTTAGAGATAAAGCAAAGAGCTAAAACCAGAGTAAACATCAGCGGTAGTTTGAGGGAGCTAAAGGCGGCTACAAAGTCACGGACTGATGGTGACCTGGCTTTGTTGCTACTGAACTTGCAAGTAAGATGTTTAGTTCAACAGTGTTGATCTTTTTGTTTTGAGGGTTATACTAGTATTAGTTGGCTCATGTTAGCATTAGCTTGTTGTTAGCGCTAGCTACAGCAAGTTTGTTATGACAGTTGTAATTCCACTTTCTACCAGTAGAGCGGAGAAGCTGGAAACTGCTCTGTGTTACTTTAGAAATAAGGAGTCCAAACCAATAAATAATCTGAAGCTGCCGCTCACGTAGGCTTTCTCTGGTTATCATTAATGCTGCTCTGGCTAGCATAATTAGCCTAGCTTTAAATTTCAGCCTTCATTAAACCATGCTTTTAGACTTTTGTGTCCATTTCCAGAAATGTTGTGGGACTCTGGTTTCATGCAGGTTAACATAGATCTGAACAGTGGACCTGATCCTGGCCCACAGCCCTCCACCTCGGGTCCTGGAGAGGAGACCAGACTAGCACCGGAACCAGGAAGAATCAAGCTTCCATGTTTCCTTCATAAAGTAGTAGCTAGCATGTTAGCAGGCTAGCTAGCTAGGTGAACACAGGTAAAAAAAAATGCAAATGTGTCAGTGGAAGGTGAATCATTTCCAGACCGACAGAAATTTGGTGACCTCACTGCCTGTTGTGATGACCTCATAGCTGCTGGCTGTAGCATGAACGCCACAACTGCTGAAAGAAAATTAAACATCAGGCTAATTCATCATCGAGCGTTCGTTCAGCACCACCAACAGTCGCGCTGGCGTAGAAAATGAAATGATCCCTTTTATTATTGTAAAAACGGGCGATGGCGATACGGATTCAGTGGAGTCACGCTTGTTTTTGCGTTGAGGAACAACCTCGAGCCGCGTGGGAGCTAACCACGGCGCTGGCTACACCTACTAAACATCAATAATGCATGGCTGACTTTAATACTATGTAATTCCACAATCGTAAGTGGGCAAGTGTCCATCAATATTTCATCACTGTCTTCCTTCCAGTTCAGCAGCATGTTGAATATTTCATGTTGTTGACCTCAGGCAGGGTCTGCGCGTGATTGGATGGCAACTCCAGGAAGTCCCAGAGGGCAGCCCAGGTTGTGATGAAGCCATAAAAATCCAATCATGGTGAATTTTCTTCTGATGAACCCCGACGCGGTTGTTCAGGTTTCCTGTCTGGCGGAGTTGTCTTCTGTTTTTGTGGGCTTTTATTTTTCTCTGCTCCTTCCTGTTAAAACGCCAGCTGAGTCAGTATGGTGGTCAGGGTGCTCAGGAACACGGCGAGGGCCCTGGCAGGAGCAGACCCAAGGGCCCCGTTCCCACCACCACAGAGTTCAAACAAACTCCCCCGGAAATTCAGGTTGCGGGATTCCTTTTTCAGTTTCTCCCAGAGGTCCGTGGCTCCCTCGTGGCAGTCGGCCAGCGCCGTCGTGGCGCAGGAATGGAAGTTGTCCCAGTAACTGGCGAGAGAAAACAGCAAGGATTACCACCAGTGGGAGGCTGCTTCCAAACTCAACGCATCTACTAGTCTGGGGGCGGAGCCAAGAGCCGACTTGGCGCCAAAAGCAAATAAAAACACAAATACTGAAACGACTCCAGCAGTTTCCCAGCTCTGAGCCACACCCCCACCTCCTCGGCTCCTCCAGAGAGGAGGCGCTGCCCAGTAATCAGGAACAACCAGCCTGTTTATCTTAGATCACCTGAACTAACCTTTGGTCCAAACGGCTAAACTCTCTGACAGGACAGCGCGCTAATTATTAAACAATATCATCAATTAATATGTTATTATTTATCACTATTAATAACAATCATCACTTTGCTCCATTTTATGTTTATGCTCAAATTTTACTTTTTGATTTTCATTCTTTCTGCTGCCGGGTTCACACACACACTCTCACACACATACACACACACACACACACACTCACTCACACACACACACACACTGAGCGTATCTAATCCAATCTTCCAATCTGCTCTTATTGACGTTGACCTCTTAACCCGCGTCGTGTCGGAGCCTCGTCTCAAAGCAATTAACGTGTGTGAGGAGGCGTATTAACACCCCCCTCTCTCTCACACACACACACACACACACACACTTATCACTGTCTGTGATGGAGCTGTCACTGAATTAAAAACCTGTGTGCGTGCGTGTGTGCGTGCGTGCGTGTGTGCGTGCGTGTGTGTGAGTGTGTGTGTGTGTATGCCATCTGGTGCCCACCCGGTTGAGCTGGCAGGTCGCACATATGCCCCTCCCACCCTCAGGGGGCTTGTGGTCAGAGATGTAGACTTGGCTCCGCCCACATTTCTGGTTTCTGAGCTGCAGGTTGGGATGGAGATCAAAGCCTGTTTCTTGTATTTATTTTAATCTTCGGTTTGGGTTCTGATCCACACGCTTGCTCACGTCTGGTTTTTCTGCATTCATGTAGAAGCTTCGCTTCCCTTTTATCAGGTTTTAATCTTTATTTAATGTCGGTAAAACGCTATTTAACATGTTAACTATGTATTTGTTGGTTGGGGCGGGGCTTAGAGACCATGTGACTTAACATTGGCCTAAAGGTTTAAATGTTGTAAACACACCTGCTCTAAGTCAGGTGATTCCTGGATTTTCGGTCTCTGTTGGATTTTTCTCTTATCAGCTGTTAGTGACATCATTAATTTGGTTGACTCTGATTGGACAGCCCTGGTTAAAGGTGACCCCTTCACCTTCTTCTCCTCCCATCATCACTCACACCTTGTTCGATGGACCCAGCATTGTGAGGGAACTCACCTGCAGATCTTGTGCAGGTTCTCCCTGTCGTCCAGGTCCTGGGGGTAGTTGGACATGTCGTCCCCCAGTCGAATCAGACAGTCTGAGAATCCTTTGAAGACGGAGTCACATTGACCAGCACCAACCAGAACTGTCTGCAGCACGGAGACTGGAGGGACACAAACACAGCTGTGAGAGGAGCTTCTGACACTCTGAGATGTTTCAACTGGACCATCCAGGTCTCATGGTCTTAGGTCTTAAACCAATCTAGTCACCCTTCCAGTCATACGTTTGGTTGCCTGAACTCATGAACAGTTCCCAGACCGTCGTGTTAGTGATTCAGTTCATGCTTTCACATCTAAACCTGTTCTGGGTCCAGAGCTGGAGCCACACATGACCCGTGTGGGCCGGACCGACATCCTGCAGCTCCGACAGGGTTCTCTGTCCCAACATCTGATCTGAACCAGCAGGCCCTAGAGCTGCAGGACCGGCAGAACAGCGCTGCTGTTGTGAGACGTTCTGCTTCCGGATCAGATCTGGCCACGGATTAACGAGAGAAACGTCTGAAACAGCGAATCCATGGAAGCAGGTGAGAGATCCCGAGAAAACCAGAATCTGCAGGATTAACGTTCCATCAAACATCTGATTTTCCCAGAAGCAGGAATTTTTATACAAACTCAGATCCTCAAAAGCAGGAAAGGAAAAGTGTGTGTGTGTGTGTGTGTGTGTGTGTGTGTGTGTGTGTGTGTGAGAGTGAGTGAGTGAGTGAGTGAGTGAGTGAGTGAGTGAGTGTGTGTGTGTGTGTGTGTGAGTCAGTGTGTGTGTGTGTGCGTGTGTGTGTGAGTGTGAGTCATTAGAAACTAGATGGATGGTAACTACTGTAGCCCAGGAGGGACATACCTGAGGACAGCTGACGGAACAGAACCAAACCTTTTCCTGAATTTGTCTCAAACTGAAATGTTCTGGTTAAATGAAGCGTGCGTGTGTGTCACCCCCTCACTCTCACAGAGGGGAACAAGCTCCTGTCACACACACACACACACACACACACACCCCTCCACATGACCTCTGCCAGCTAAGACTCGTGGTTCGTTGAGCAGCTGATTGGCCCAATTGATCGGTTTGGATAATAACGGTTCCGCTCCACCAGGTTGTGCACTGATGCAGCATGGTGTGTAGGACGAGACACGGCTGGACAGTGGGGGGTTCTTTGTTTAAGCTCCGCCCCCTCCACGTGAACACCTTGTTGATGTTTGTTCAGATGTTTAGCTGGTTAGTTAGTTTGGTTTGGTGATGAGTTCAACCTGCAGGACTCGTTGAGGTGACCCGTTTGGTTCTGCAGATTTATTTGTTGTGTCTTTAAAATGTTTTTATTTACATTTTACTGAGTAGAGGTAACTGTTACGGGATCTTTAACCGCACATCAGGTCATTAATCCAGCCTGAGCTGGCCCAGTCCAAAACGACCCGTTACCAGAATAACCCAGTGGGTTGTTTTTAACCCAGCGCCTCTCAGAGTGTATTCTAGCCCTCATCACTTCAGAACATTTTCATTCATGTATTCATTTTCCTGATGACTCCGTCCTCAGCACGGCCTTGGGGAGCAGGTGTGTTAACGCCATCAGTCACCAGGTGAGAGACGGGACACACCTGGACAAGTCTCCAGTCCATCACAGGGACACACACTAACAACTCGCTAACCTGCAGGTATGTTTTAGGTCTGGAGGAAACCTGCATAAGAACAATGAAAGGCCAAGGCTGGGATTTGAACCGGCGACCTTGCTTCCCTTTACCCACCTGGCTGGAAACCCCTCCTACAGTTAGGCCAGTGGAACAGGAAGCAGCAGGTGAGAACACCTGGGAACATGAATGTTTCTTTTGAACCAGGACGTTGTCCTTTGGCGTAAGGGGGGCGGGGCTTCAAGTTAGTACCAAAGCCAGCCTCTAGGGGCGCTGGTCCTGACCGGCGTGCGTGACCTCCAGAGTCACGCGGAGGATTGAGTCTTTTGTTTCTGATGAAACATTTTATTATTTTAACGTTTTATGGAACAAATCAAGTAGATTTCTAGTCTGTTTATTATTTCTGCTGAATTTTTGGTTTCCATCTTGTTTCTATTTGAATATCAACTCTGACTTGATGTATTTAACTCTGTTAAACCGCGCAAAGGTCAAAGGTTAGATCAGTTCTCCAGATTCTGTACACCTTCTGCTCCAGACCCTACCCAGAAGATCCGGAACCCGTTCGTTCTGAGTTTTTAAGGAGCCTTTATTTTGTTCAACTGGCGTTAGCCCGCAGCTGGATTCTACGTCATCAGATTCACAATAAATGTGTGAACTTAAATAATTAAAAACCTCCGTTTGGTTCCGGCAGCATCAGGATAATAATTATGATTTATTGGTTTATTTCCTCTCAAATTGAAACTAATATTTGATCATAAATGTTCCGTAATGAACGGTTTGAGTCCTTTTGTTCCGCCGGTGTCGGAAGCATTACATCATCTCTGTGAGAAGCTGCACGCGCGCGTTGCCGCATCACTGTGCATCAATCAGCGCCAAAAACGCAAAACCCGCAGCAGAAACAAGCAAATTAACCTCATGAATGCATTAGAATTATTTTGGTTTTATTGAAATGAACCAGTTTCTGCAGCTTTTCATTCATTATTAATAAGCATCTATTTTTAGTCCAAACGAAAAAATTCACTTTTAGATTTTTGGTTGATTTTCTGCGCTTTGATGCGTCATCAGGAGATTTTTATGCAGGTTTCATGTTTGCACCAAATTTAAAAATAACGTTTTATCGTTTAAAAGTAAAAATCTTTTCATTTTATTTTTGATTCGTTCATCTTTGTTAAAAAAAACTCCAGTTTTCTGCTTTTTATTATAATCTGTTTTTATTTTTCAGGAGTCAAACCAGGACTGGCGCGCGCACAAGTTTTTTCTCTTTTATTTTCGTTCACGCCTCCTATCAAGCACTCATTCACCCCACCTACACACACACACACACACACACACACACACACACACACACACACACACACACACACACACACACACACACACACTGTTACCTGCAGTGTGTGAACGCAGAAGCAGCGTGCTTCACGCAGACACACCCACCAAACACATGAGGCCATTTTTATCTTTTGTGCGTACAATTTTAGAAAAACCGCAAAAAGCCACAAAAATGACGCATAAAAAATCCGCAGTTCTGCTGAAAATCAAACCATGACGTAATCGCCGCGCGTGAGCTGAAGCAAATGTTTAACGTCTCTGATCTGGGCTCAGACATAAAACCTCAAAAGATTTAACCTGATTCTGTCTCAAGGTGTGACTCTGCTGCAGCGGCGCGCCAAACCTTAGACCAATCACTGCAGGGATTCAGTTGGCACACGCGCGCGCGTGCACGGGACAGGATTCCGCTCCAAAAACCCAAAATAACCCGAGAACTCTGGAAATCCAGAACGATTAATATTCTATTCGATTAGTCCGCAAATAATTCAGCTGCTCGTTTTATTATTAAAATTAAACAAGTTAGAATTTTCTTCCTGAAACATGAAACCTCCGGAACAAAAGACCCGAGAAGGATTGTGTGTCCTGAATAATTCAGCATTCCTCTGCCACACACACACACACACACACACACACACGCACGCACACACACACGCACACACACACACAGCCCTCCTCCACAGCTCCGTTATGCAACGCAGCAGCAGAAAAAAACAACAATCAGCTCCATTTTTCGGAGCTCATCTGCAGCAACTAGACGCATCCCGGGCACAGGGAGCGGGGTATTTCCTGCAAACGAACCGAACCAGGAGGCCCGGAAGCAGGCGTTCACACCTCCGATAATAGAGACGAAAGAAAATGAGTGTTTTTTGCACGTGATCCGCCAGCGCGCGCAGACTGTAATAAATACATTTTATTTGTTTATTTGTTTATCTAATTAGTGCAGAAAAGATTTAAATGTGTAAATAAAAACATGTTTTTTCCGGACGCTGCGGGGCGTGACGCTCTGCGGCGGGATGGAGCCTCTGAACACCGACTAATAACCGGTTCTCGGACCCGTTTAGTTCCTGATGGGTTTTTATTTATAGTTTCGTTGTCGGTATCTCCTGCGGGCCTCAGCCGAACCGGACCCGGTCCACGGAGCCGATCCGAAGTGTGTCTGAACGACTTTCATCAAAAGCGTCCTGCAGGTGGAGGAGATGCAGCAAATGTCCTCAGCGCGGGACAACCGGGGGCGGGGAGGGGGGCATTCCCCCGTTAACGCACGCACGCGCGCGCTCTGAATGTGAAGTGAAGCCCCGTCCGCAGCTCACGCGTGTCCGCGGCTTCAAAAACCCAAAACAGCATAAAGTAATTTTAGGATAAATGAGTTGTGCAGAAGTCACAGGAAGGCGTTTCACGGTGAGAGACGCTCAGATTATAATCGGATTCTAATCCAGCAGACTAAAAAACGAATCTGAAGTTCGTCCTGAAACTGACAGGAAGCATCCTCACCTAGGTGGAGCGCGAGGAGGAGAGCGAGGCATCTGGAGGACCAGGTTACTCCCATCCTCCGAGTCCGCTCTCACCATCAGACACCAGAGTCACTAAGTTGGAGCCGCGGAGGAGGAGCTGCACATTCCCCGCAAAAAGCCGCCAACAGCTTCATCCGGTCCGGCGGAGACCTCCGCCTGCTGCTCCTCTTCCTCCTCCTCGTCTTTAAGTGTTGACCGGAGCGTCTGCTCTCCCTCTCTGCTGCTGCGCTGCGCGCTCACTCCGTTTTACGCGTCCCGACCCAAAGCAAAGAGTGAGAGAAAGCTCCTCCTCCTCCATCCCTCCATCCCTCCATCTCTCCATCACTGTCATCCTGGTCGGATCTCATCTGTTCACAAAGCTTTTCAGGCAAAAATAGAAAATGAGTCAAATTCTGATTCATGTTCTGATTTAATTAAATGTTTATTTTTATGGTCAGAAATAAAATCATTCTGAAGGTTTTCGGCTCTAAAATGTTACAAAGTTAAATACAGGAGAAGGTAAAGTCATTTAATTCCTGCTAAATTAGGACAAAAGAAATAAAAAAAATTGTTTTATCATTTGGTTGGAATGGTCCCAGGCTGCTCTCTGATTGGTTAGTTTATTCCTCTGCAGCACTTCCTGTTTTCTAAGTGACATCATGTTGTTCAGGTTTAAAACACAAAGGTGTCAAAGTGGAAACTTTATCCCGGAATTCAGATTTAGCTGGTTTCACTCATTCATGCAAACGACATCAGGAAAAGTAAAAATATTTGATTTTTTTGTGTCTGAATCAATAAAATCCGCCTCTGGCTGCAGATGGGTGGGTTGTCGGTTAGAATACGGCTCCATGCTGATCAGTCATTCTGTCCTTGGGCAATGCACACGCACACGTGCACACACACACACACACATACACGCACACACACACACACACACACAAACACACACACACACACGTCTCCTTGTGTGGACCCTCCATTGACTTATATTCATTTTTGGGACTCCATTAGCCTAACCAGAACCAGAACCAGAACCAACCCGAACTGAACTGAACTTAATTCACACCGAAGCTCTAAAACTACATTTAAAAAAGAAAGGACCAGAAAAATGTCCTCACTCTATTGGTTAAAGCCTCATAATGGTCCTCAGCATTTAGTAAGTACAAGAACACACACACACACACACACACACACACACACACACACACACACACACGGTTTTGTTTGACCTTGTTTCCTGACTTCGTTAAACACGTTCTGACCAATCAGGAGCCAGCTCGGAGCTGGACACGCGCACCTCCTGGCCCACATGGTCTCGTGGTCGTTGCTGCCCCCTGCTGGTGATGACGAGGAGCTGCTGTTGGCTCTGAATCAGACAGAGAGGCTGGAGAAGAATAAAAGTAACCTCCACTGGGATCCGTTTGTTATAACTACGGTATGGCGGGCTGGTGTGTAAGTCCGTCACAGGTAAACCTCACCTGTGACGGACTAAATGAGAAAAAAAATCCAGGAACTCACACTGTCTGATTTTTAAACAAGTGTTTGGTCTTCCGATGTTTCTGCTCTCACACACCTGTCTTCTGTAAGAGGCTGCTCTCCCCGCCACTCGTTACCTGTGCTAATGACACCTGTTGAACTGGTTACCAGTGTAGAAGGCACCTGCCACAACCTCAGACAGTCACACTCCACTAACCCAAGACCAAGGAGATGTCAGGACCCCAGAAACGAAGCTGTGGACCTGGACCAGGCTGGGAAGACTGAACCTGCAACAGGTGCCTAGCAGCTTGAAGAAATCACCTGTAGGAGACATCCAAGACCGCTGATCTTCCACACAGGAGCTCACCCTGCGGGTCAGAATGATCACAAGAACTGTGAGCAGAACTCCCAGAACGACATCTGGTGAGTGAGCTGCAGAGAGCTGGCACCAACACACACCTCCACCTGGGATGTGTCCCCCTGCTTAAGCCAGGACACCTGCAGGCCCGTCTGAAGATGCTGGAGAGCTTCTGGATGATCCAGAAGAGGAGTGTTGGTCATGTTTTTAAGTCAAGACTCAAGACCCATCTTTTTAGGTTAGCTTTTATCTAAATATTTTCTACAGTTTTATTTCTCGTTTTGATTATATTTTATTGCTTGCTTTGCATGTTCTATATAATTAAATTTTTGCAGTTTTATTATTAAATTATTATTTTACTGTTTATATCATTTTATTTATTATTTTCTAATTTTTGTCATTTATATTAGCTCTTTTATTACATTTTTACTCATTTTAATCCAGTGTTTCCTCTGTGGGGGCCCTCTGCCCCGGGAGCGGTGGTCGACTGTAGCTTCCGGGGCGCTCTATGGGTGGGGGTCTATGCCCCCCCTCCAATGAGCGCCCTGACTTAGTGTGGAAGACCTGATGCTGCCGGGGCAGACGGCTCCTCTGATGGCGTTTCCTTGCGTTACCATACTTGGCTCATCTGGACTCAGCCTAATATAATTTTTACTTGTGTGTGTGTGTGTGTGTGTGTGTGTGTGCTTGCATATGTTTGTAAATGTTTTTAACCTGTTATGGGAATCTGGGGTCATTTTGTAAAGCACTTTGAATCACACTTTGTTTGAAAAGCGCTTTAGAAATAAAATTTGATTGATTGAGATGAAACCAAAATAGAACTTTCTGGTTAAAAACTACTCGTCGTGTTTGGAGGAGAAGGAAAGCAACGATCTCAAATACACGCCGGGGTAAGGCAGGAGTGGCTTCATCAGAAGCATTTGAAGGTCCTGGTCCTCATGTGCCAGCCGTGCTCACACACAGACGTGTGTGTAGGTCTAACACACACGTGTGTGTGTGTGTGGAAATGCTCCTAAACATCAGAAACTCCAGACCATGTGGAGGAACATCTAGTGGTAGGACGGGGAACCACAGGAACACCAAAGGTCTCAGTCTTCATGTTCCTCATCCACTAATTATTTGACCCAGTGAATAAATATCATGGTGGATAAACAGCTGAGTCACATGACCGGAGCTAAACAACGGGAATCTGGCTTTCAGGAATGTTGTAATCACATTTTTTCTCTTCCTGCTTTTGTGAAGTTCTTAATCGTTGATGTAAATTTTATTTTCTTCCGTTATATTTGTGTCCTCGTGAAACTCCTCGTGCTTCTGCCTCAGACGCGTTAGATAAAAGAACCTTTCTATGTTCTTATGAAGGACCTGCCGGAGCTGCTCAGGAGGAAACGCGTCTCCGTGAGCGCTGACGGCAGATCCGTCTGGAGCCATGCTGGGAAGTGGGATCGTTGTGGAGCGACAGATCCGATTCTGCTCCATGTTCTGTTGTATGACCAGGAGAACCCCCAGAACCTCCTCTGCTCCCCATCACACACACGCGTTGCCACGGTAACCAGACTGAATGACAGCGAGAGGCTGCACTCAGACAAGTTTTTCTTTATTCCTGACAGGAAGCTCTCCTCTGTCCCGACCGTGTTCATCACCTCCGACACTCGTTTGGTTCTTCTGAGCTTCAGCAGCCAGCGTCTCCTCCTCACAACGTTTTCTGTTTTCTGGGTAGAACGCAGGAACCCACTCACGAGCTCAGGATGCAGCACGACCAAATATGGTTAAATGAGGGCGTTTCTGTTTGTAGATGACTGAGAAGGGACACGAGCACCTGGGTAGCACAGGTGGGACTCGTCATCAGACGAGTGCGGAGGAACGAGCGTGTCTCATGAACCGTGATTTTGACCGTTCGTACAAAGGTTCTAGATTTTGTTGGAGGGAAGGATTTTAGGAATGTTTCTACAAACGTTTGGTGAAAGAGGCCCTGGAGAGGCCTAGCCGACCTCCGGATCTGAACCCCATAGGAGATCTCTGGAGGGAGCTAACGGCCAGCGACATCGCGGCGGTGGAGGAGAGCGTGCAGGAGTGAAACCCTTCTGAAGACTTAAATGAAACCTCTGACCTGTCATTGCCAACGAAGCCGTATGGGGGAGTAACGATACCGCTTTACTCCAGACCGATACTTGGATCGGAATACTCGCCGATACTTCTACCACACAACGTGCCAGGAACTGGAATACACGTTTTAGTTTCTTCTCTGCTTTCAACAGCAAAAGACTGAGATAGATAAAAATAAACAAAAATATTAGGCGAGCAGAAACTACAGAGAAGCCATTTTCAGGCAACTGCATCATCATCGGTTAACTTTTACCGGTACCAGAAGGGGTACTGAGCATCCCTAGCATGTAACGACGTAAGGAGATGGACTTTCATTATTGACTAAAACTTATTTTCCACCAAATCAAAATCAGACAGAGTAATTTTCTTTTTCTCTTTTAGTCTCTCATAGATGAAGCAGACCTGTAGACCTGACATGGGAATTACATGTCTACAGGTCTACAGGTCTACATGTCTACAGGTCTACATGTCTACAGGTCTACAGGTCTACCTGTCTACAGGTCTACATGTCTACAGGTCTACATGTCTACAGGTCTACAGGTCTACATGTCTACAGGTCTACAGGTCTACCTGTCTACAGGTCTACAGGTCTACATGTCTACAGGTCTACATGTCTACAGGTCTACAGGTCTACAGGTCTACAGGTCTACATGTCTACAGGTCTACAGGTCTACCTGTCTACAGGTCTACAGGTCTACATGTCTACAGGTCTACAGGTCTACATGTCTACAGGTCTACAGGTCTACAGGTCTACATGTCTACAGGCCTACATGTCTACAGGCCTACAGGTCTACATGTCTACAGGTCTACATGTCTACAGGTCTACATGTCTACAGGCCTACATGTCTACAGGCCTACAGGTCTACAGGTCTACAGGCCTACAGGTCTACAGGTCTACATGTCTACAGGTCTACATGTCTACATGTCTACAGGCCTACATGTCTACAGGCCTACAGGTCTACAGGTCTACAGGCCTACAGGTCTACAGGTCTACATGTCTACAGGTCTACATGTCTACATGTCTACATGTCTACATGTCTACAGGCCTACAGGTCTACAGGTCTACAGGTCTACAGGTCTACAGGTCTACATGTCTACAGGTCTACATGTCTACAGGCCTACATGTCTACAGGCCTACAGGTCTACAGGTCTACAGGCCTACAGGTCTACAGGTCTACATGTCTACAGGTCTACATGTCTACATGTCTACAGGTCTACATGTCTACAGGTCTACAGGCCTACAGGTCTACAGGTCTACATGTCTACAGGTCTACAGGTCTACAGGCCTACAGGTCTACAGGTCTACATGTCTACAGGTCTACAGGTCTCATCTTCTAAGTGGGAGAACCATTGTGTTATATATATCATATGTTTTTTTCTGGGATAACCACTCCTCCAGTGTGGGGGTTTCTGCCCCGATGACCACGGGCACCACGGATGGATAGACTTGCCGTGTGTGCTCTCTTTGATTTGAGCTGCTCGTCCTTCAGCAGCAGAACCAGAACCAGTGGGTTTCTTTATTCAGTTGATTTACTGAATTCTGTTGATTCATGACTCCTACACACACGAGAGAACTGACCTTTGACCTTTCAGAGTGTTTGACCCTGACCCCAAAGGACCGCTTTACAGTTCATCTATTGGTTGATGCTGCCCCCTGGTGGCCAGCACGTGACTCTACAGCTGTTTTAACTGGTTTCCTTGTTTTCAGTTTAAACCTGAGGGAACATTTCTTCTTCTTCATCATCTTCATCATCATTGTCATCATCATCATTATCATCATCATTGTCATCATCATCATCATCGTCAATAAAATACTACTCAACCAGTACTGGTACTCTCCCTGAACTACTAGTAAGTAGTATTATTACTTCTTTGTGTCTCTAAAGCTCGTTTGTTGGTTTGTACAAACTTTTCTATCTAAATCTTTTAAAGACGAAGTAAAACGGTTCTGGATCAAAGAGCAACCTTCTGCTGAAGATTCAGTAACAACCTGCTGCTGACTGCAGCTTTATCTGCTCAGCTCAGGTGTTTGTCAGGAGCAGCGAGACCTCCTCAGGAGCAGCGTGACCTCCTCAGGAGCAGCGTGACCTCCTCAGGTGCAGCGTGACCTCCTCAGAAGCAGCGAGACCTCCTCAGGAGCAGCGAGACCTCCTCAGGAGCAGCGAGACCTCCTCAGGTGCAGCGTGACCTCCTCAGAAGCAACGAGACCTCCTCAGGAGCAGGGAGACCTCCTCAGGAGCAGCGAGACCTCCTCAGGAGCAGCGAGACCTCCTCAGGAGCAGCGTGACCTCCTCAGGAGCAGCATGACCTCCTCAGGTGCAGAGTGACCTCCTCAGGTGCAGCGTGACCTCCTCAGAAGCAGCGAGACCTCCTCAGGAGCAGCGTGACCTCAGGAGCAGCGTGACCTCCTCAGGAGCAGCAACACCTCCTCAGGTGCAGCAAGACCTCCTCAGGAGCAGCGTGACCTCCTCAGGAGCAGCGTGACCTCCTCAGGTGCAGCGAGACCACCTCAGGAGCAGCGTGACCTCCTCAGAAGCAGCGAGACCTCCTCAGGAGCAGCGAGACCTCCTCAGGAGCAGCGAGACCTCCTCAGGTGCAGCGTGACCTCCTCAGAAGCAGCGAGACCTCCTCAGGAGCAGTGTGACCTCCTCAGAAGCAGCGAGACCTCCTCAGGAGCAGTGTGACCTCCTCAGAAGCAGCGAGACCTCCTCAGGAGCAGCGAGACCACCTCAGGAGCAGCGTGACCTCCTCAGGAGCAGCGTGACCTCCTCAGGTGCAGAGTGACCTCCTCAGGTGCAGCGTGACCTCCTCAGAAGCAGCGAGACCTCCTCAGGAGCAGCGAGACCTCCTCAGGAGCAGCGTGACCTCCTCAGGAGCAGCGTGACCTCCTCAGGAGCAGCAACACCTCCTCAGGTGCTGCGAGACCTCCTCAGGAGCAGCGTGACCTCCTCAGGAGCAGCGTGACCTCCTCAGGTGCAGCGAGACCACCTCAGGAGCAGCGTGACCTCCTCAGGAGCAGCGTGACCTCCTCAGGTGCAGCGTGACCTCCTCAGAAGCAACGAGACCTCCTCAGGAGCAGCGAGACCTCCTCAGGAGCAGCGAGACCTCCTCAGGAGCAGCGAGACCTCCTCAGGAGCAGCGTGACCTCCTCAGGTGCAGAGTGACCTCCTCAGGTGCAGCGAGACCTCCTCAGGAGCAGCGTGACCTCCTCAGGAGCAGCGTGACCTCCTCAGAAGCAGCGTGACCTCCTCAGGAGCAGCGTGACCTCCTCAGGTGCAGAGTGACCTCCTCAGGAGCAGCGAGACCTCCTCAGGAGCAGCGAGACCTCCTCAGGTGCAGCGTGACCTCCTCAGAAGCAGCGTGACCTCCTCAGGAGCAGCGTGACCTCCTCAGGAGCAGCAACACCTCCTCAGGAGCAGCAACACCTCCTCAGGTGCAGAGTGACCTCCTCAGGAGCAGCGAGACCTCCTCAGGAGCAGCGTGACCTCCTCAGGAGCAGCGTGACCTCCTCAGAAGCAGCGAGACCTCCTCAGGTGCAGCGTGACCTCCTCAGAAGCAGCGTGACCTCCTCAGGAGCAGCGTGACCTCCTCAGGAGCAGCAACACCTCCTCAGGAGCAGCAACACCTCCTCAGGTGCAGCGAGACCTCCTCAGGAGCAGCGAGACCTCCTCAGGAGCAGCGAGACCTCCTCAGGTGCAGCGTGACCTCCTCAGGTGCAGCGTGACCTCCTCAGAAGCAGCGTGACCTCCTCAGGAGCAGCGTGACCTCCTCAGGAGCAGCAACACCTCCTCAGGAGCAGCAACACCTCCTCAGGTGCAGAGTGACCTCCTCAGGAGCAGCGAGACCTCCTCAGGAGCAGCGTGACCTCCTCAGGAGCAGCGTGACCTCCTCAGAAGCAGCGAGACCTCCTCAGGTGCAGCGTGACCTCCTCAGAAGCAGCGTGACCTCCTCAGGAGCAGCGTGACCTCCTCAGGAGCAGCAACACCTCCTCAGGAGCAGCAACACCTCCTCAGGTGCAGCGAGACCTCCTCAGGAGCAGCGAGACCTCCTCAGGAGCAATAAGCATTGTTTTGAATGGCGCTCTGTGACGTGACGCGGCGTGAGGGACGTCGTCGGGGGGACTCCGGTTTTCAGTGAAGTTTAACGGTGAAGCTGCTGATTTTCTTTTCCTTCCATTCTGCTTCACCGCGACTTCACCGACGCCGTTTCTGTGGCGACATGGGCCGATGTCATTTCCTTCTGTTATAACCTATCAGCGGGAGTTAACCACAAGCCCCGCCCAGTGACTCTTCCAGACCATTCCTAATACCCACCCCAGCTGAGGTACTCCTTGGTTCCTTTTGGGTCACGGGTCACACGCATGGTCCTAATGGTTCTGATGGTCCGGATGGTTCTGATGGTCCGGATGGATCTGATGGTCCGGATGGATCTGATGGTCCGGATGGTTTTGATGGTCCGGATGGTTTTGATGGTCCGGATGGATCTGATGGTCCGGATGGATCTGATGGTCCGGATGGTTCTGATGGTCCGGATGGATCTGATGGTCCTTGTCACGGCTGCCAGCCTGAAGAGGGAAAAAGCAGCCAGGATCGCCCAGCTCTGGTGACTGACTGGACACCGCCCCTCCTCCTCCTCTCTTCCAGGCTGCTGAGGAGCACAGCTGAGCTGAACCCTCCTGATGAGCCACACCTGGATGAAAAGGCTGAGCCTTCAGCAGTCTGGGAGGCAGCAGTGCAGCGGTTCTGCTGTTCTCCAGGCCTCGGTTTGGTTTCAACCCCTTTGAGTTGAAGAGTTTTAACTCTGAGTGATCCACATGGGTCTTTTGTGCATGTCACCTAGTGTTGACTGTTCGTTGGTTTTTAACGTTAACTTCGTTTGTTGCAATTTTATTTACTTCGTATTTAAACACCGTCTGTTCCGGTAAAACTTTAAACATAAGCTTTAACCGGGTGATTTTAATGTTAACCTTTTAGAGTATTTCTGTTTAGTATTATCTTAATGATGCTCGCCTCTGTTTGCTTGTGTTTTTAATACCTTTTTGTACAAATAAACCCTTTTTAAACTCCTCCGCCAGTTTTTATGTTACCCCCATCCTTCACATTTTACCATCTCATGTCGGGGACGTAACGGTCCTGATGGTTCTGATGGTTCTGACGGTGGAAACGGGCCTGTTGACCCAGCTGGTTCGGGTCTTTAGGCTGAAAGGAAAATGTTTCCTGATGGACTTCAGCTACTGTTTGGTTTTAGTCTTCATTGAAATTTCATCAGGAATCGGATCAGAACCAGAGGTCGATTCGGGTCAAACTCTGAACACTCGTAAGACTTGGTTTTGCCGTGTCGGCAGGTTTGAACATCTGGTCAACAGCTGTTGATTCATGAAAGTGGAAGTTTTTGATCCGACCTCACCAATCAGCTGCAGCGGGTCAAGTCGACCCGGTCAGAGGAACCAAAAGATTCTGACTTCAGCTTTTCAACACATCAGCAGATATCTGTCCTGTTCCACGCTGACATCACCGCTAGATTCAACACCCGGACGCACGTTTGTGCCTTTATGCTGTTTATTCTGCTGCTAGTCGCCTAACCTAACCCAACCCTCACCCCGCGGTGCCGGGTTAGGGTGAGGGTTAGGTGAGGGTTAGGTTAGGGTGAGGGTTAGGGTGAGGATGAGGGTTAGGGTTGGACCATAAGTAGCTTTAACCTCATCTCTGGGAATATCCATCAACATGTTGCTAACGAGGAATTCAGCTTTAAGCAGGTGTTGACAAATGTCGATGGCTTCGTAGCCTACACCCGTGAAAATGGGGTCGACGCTACGGGACGACGCATTGCATCATCGACCAGAACACCTGTCGGTCTCTGTGTGCGTTTGATTTTGAAAATCTTTATTAACAACTTCCAAACAAACAATTTCTTGACTAAATTTTCATTCACTGCTTTTCACATTGAGGCTGAACATTCAGAGCAGGAATAATTCTCATTTATCATCTTTAGACGAACTGCTTTCCTGTGAGGAGACACTTGAGTCATTGTTCCGCTGCCTTCTCAAAATTCCCACACAGCAAAGGATTGTGGGTAATATTCTTCACCGACGTCTGCATCGGCGTGGTACTGGGCCAAGTGTGGGTCAAGGATGCAAACGTGCTCGCACCCCTGGACTGGAACGCCCAAATGAAGGGCGTGAGGGTGGAAGTGCGGGTTTTGGGATTGGGCCTGGGTCTCTGGGCAACTCATAATGGACGCCATGTTTCCTTCTACGGGATCCCGTGAGGACAGAATTCATTTACTGATTGAACAAACGGTTACAAAAGTTTTGCCATTCATAAACGTTATCTCACACACTGCCAGTGATAAACGAGGGTCTGGCGCGCTTGTCCTTTGAAAATTGCGCTCCCAGGGATTTTTGACCCTAATGGCCATCCGTTGGTGAGGTCTTACTTGAACACAAAAATTCTGCTTGCTTGCAAAGATTTCGGTACGTATACTGCCCCCTGCTGCCAGGGGAAATACTCACCCTCACTCTAAAGAGTGAGTTTATTAATAATAATTTTTATTTGTAAGCGCCTTTCAGACCCTCAAGGTCGCTGAACATCAGAATTAAAAGCAGTAGACAAATTCCTCTACTGTGGGATCAATAAAGCCTATTCTATGTTATAAAGTAAAGTTTAGTTAAACCAGCTGGTTATGGTGGTTAAACACAGCCAATCAGAACATGGCATGATCTAAAGCAGGGGTCACCAACCTGGTAGCCCTTTGTGTGGCTCAGTACCCAGGAAGTACCTTCAGCTTCACAACGGTCGGTGACCCCTGACCTAAAGAGTGACAAATAAAGTTTTAATTCAAACCAGAACAGATGTTAAAGTTTGTGTTTGTGTGGAAAAATGAAGACAAACTGTTTTAATCCAGTAGATTATGGTGATCAGCCAACTCCTAAACTAGGAGCCGCATACGCGCGCACACACACACACACACGCACACACACACACACACACGCACACACACACACACACCTGAGTCAGCAGAAGGTCAGTGAGAAGTCCCCATAAGTCCTAAAAACGAGCATGTGTGTTTAAAGAAAGAGGAAGTGGTGAGTTTGTATAAAACGAGCCGCTGCAGCGGTTCTGATCATCTTCTGATCGGATCAGCAACCCTCCAGCAGAACCTCTCTCCATCTGAGACGTGAGTTTATTATTTAATACAACCTTCTTTAAGAAAACTTTCAACTGTTTTAAATAGAAAAGTTTGATGGTTTGTTCACAAAAAGAAATCAGAACATCTCAAGCCTGTAAAAGCAGCGAGTAACCAGTAACCAGTAACCAGTAAACCTTTAAAAGTTCAACCATGAGTTAAAATGTTTCCAGTTCTCATAAACAGCCGTTATATTCATGGAACTGTTTTACTGATTTATTGATCATTTATCCCGTCGTTCATTTCTGTTTATTTAATTTATTTTCTATTTTAAAAATTTTTATTCATTAATTAAATAATTAATTCATCCTTTTTATTCACTAAAAGCTAAAAGTTTGTCACTTCTAATATTAACACTCAAATTCACTGGTGTGTGTGTGTGTGTGTGTGTGTGTGTGCGTGTGCGTGTGTGTGTGTGTGTGCGTGTGTGTGTGTGTGTGTGTGCGTGTGTGTGCGTGTGTGTGTGTGTGTGTGTGTTTGCAGCCTCCACTGACAACCATCCACCATGTCGTTTGCGAGCTTTAAGGGCCGCTACCAGAGGCCGGTAAGGTCTTGTTCCCACATCTCACCCAGTTCTGAGTGAAGAACCTGAGTAACTTCTGAGGCTCTTTTGTCTCTGATGATCTCCAGGTTCCGACCACCAACCTCATGGTCAACGAGGAAGACTTTGACCGTTTTGAACAGTTGGACGATGACTCGGACTTCATGCCCCGAGCTCCTCCTCCTGGAGTTGGTGAGGTCCAGTTAATTTCAGGTTCTGCTGCTGCTGCTGAGGCTCTAGGAGTAAAAACGTGATGTTCTCTTCCTGTTGTTGCTTCCTTCAGAAGCGCTGAGTGTGGTGGGTGTCAACACCAGGCAGGACCTGAACGAAGGGCCACACAACACCCACGATTACGTCACCAATCAGCTAGTGGTCCGACGCGGGCAGCAGTTCACCATCGATGTTACCTTCAACCGCCCTCTGACACCACAAGATGACTTCCAGGTGGAGTTCCTGATTGGTGAGTTTGAATCCTGATCTGTGCTCTGATTGGCCGGTTGGGGGTTTATTGACAGTGACTATAAATCAGCAGCGAGAAGCTGCACATTTTCCTTTTACTCTAAAAACACTCGCTAAAGACCGCTGTCCCTTTGAGAAAACACGAGTTTACCCATCAACTGTTGGGTATTAACAGCATCTTTACCTTTGGTAGATGTCTGCATGGTGAATGAACCCATATTAGTGAGGAGTTGTGTTTTTGTCCCTCATTTGGAAAGGATTACCAGCCATCATGTTAGGGAACGTTTTAGTCAGAGATGTGGTCAGGCTGTCGCTGTCCACCTCCTGTGGGTCCTTTTGTGAGTCAAAAGTAAGATTAGAGATGACCTGTTGGTTTCTTTAACCCTCTAGGCTCTGACCCCTCCCCCAACAAGGGCTCCCTGGTGGTGGTGACCTTTGGGAACCGTCCTGGTGGATCGTGGACGGGCCAGATTGTTGGCGCTCAGGGCCCTGTGACGTCCCTCGGCATAACGCCAAACCCCAGGGCTATCGTGGGTTTGTATCGTTTATATGTGGCTGTGAGTGTGGGAAGCAGCCTGCAGCGCACCGATAGAAACCCTGCCACCGACCTGTACGTGCTGTTCAACCCCTGGTGTCCAAGTAAGCACCCAACCCCCACCAATAGTTAGGTTGTTTTGTTAGGAGCTAAAACCCAAAACTGAATGTGATCTTTCGCAGATGATGACGTGTTTTATCCTGACGATGCTGGACGCTACGAGTACGTCTTGAACTCCACCGGTCTGATCTACCAGGGAACGAATACGGCAGTGACGGAGCGCGGTTGGGTTTACGGACAGGTGACTCCGGTCCAGGTAAACGTATCATGAACTAAACGTTTTAATGAGTTTTGTCTTGCTGCCCTGCAGTTTGAGGCGGGCGTTTTAGATGCTTGTATTTACATCTTGGATACCTGCCGGATGCCCATCGATAATCGGGATGATGTCATCAAAATCGTTCGAACAGCCTCGGCCATGGTGAGATGATGTCACAGTTAGACGACAAATGTTTTTTCATGGATAGTTTCTTACTCACTGGTTTCTTATCTTCCTTTCACCAGATCAACTCTCAGGATGACAATGGAGTGTTGGTGGGAAACTGGGGAGAGGATTTCTCCATGGGAACGGCCCCAACATCCTGGACTGGGAGTTCTGCAATTCTGCTCCAGTACCACAACACTGGTGCGCCTGTGTCGTTTGCCCAGTGTTGGGTTTACGCCGCAGTCCTGAACACCTGTAAGACCCTGCTCTGGTCAGGTTTCCATTTAGGACATCCAGGAAACAAACAAACTGTTGTTTCTGTCCCTTTAGTCCTTCGCTGCCTCGGCATTCCAACCAGACTCATCACCAACTTCAACTCAGCCCACGATAACAACGGAAACCTGAAGATCGAACTGATCTTCAAAGCCGATGGCTCACCGGACCGACGCAACACCAGAGACTCCATCTGGTTGGTCCGAGCAGCCTGATTACAAATGAGAACCTAATAAAACTAATTAAGATTTACTTACCCATAACCTAAACAACAACTTTTTTTCATCCAGTTTTTTTTAATATATGTTGACACTAATAATCAACCTGAACTGATCTGGCTCCTCCGCAGGAACTACCACTGCTGGAATGAAGCCTTCATGAAACGTTCAGATTTACCTACCCAATACTCCGGCTGGCAGGTGGTGGACGCCACGCCCCAAGAAACCAGCGATGGTAGGACAGACAAAAACTAAAAGACAAAACACAAATGGCTGATTGACAAGTTTCTTTTTGTGCTGAAGGTTACTTCCGCTGTGGTCCAGCTGCCATTGCTGCTGTCAAAGAGGGTGACCTGTGTTACCCGTTTGACTCTGGCTTCGTCTTTGCTGAGGTTAGACAAACCAGGAACCCAAGTTTTCCAGGTCCCAGTGTCTTTAGAGACAATCAGCTAATCTGAGCTAATGGCTAGTTTTAGCCAACAACTAGGAGCTAATGGCTAGTTTTAGCTAACAACTAGTCTGAGCTAATGGCTAGTTTTAGCTAAGAACTAGTCTGAGCTAATGGCTAATTTTAGCTTACAGCCAGTCTGTGCTAATGGCTCGTTTTAGCTAACAACTAGTCTGTGCTAATGGCTAATTTGAGCTAAAAACGAGTCTGATTAGCTTCAATGTCCTAAATCTCAGGGTTGCTACATGGTTGTTTACATGGAATGATGTGATTATTTAAATGGAATCCCATGCTTCTATAGATGTCCAGGGTTCAAGTTATTCAGGAGGAATTTATTTCCCTTCTCCAAAGCATTTGGCATGAGGTCAATTATCAAATGTACACATACAACAAACTAGAACAATACTCAATAAATACACAAGTCTGTTGTGTGAGCCTTAAAGAGCAACTGCAGTCAATAATTTATATTTTTGTTCTTATTCACATTTTATTTTGACATTCGTTTGTTTCAGTTTCCAGTCTCCAGCCTGCGGGTCTGGATTAATAATCTGCTCAAAACGGCACTCCTCAGAGTTATACTCAGTTCCACCAGTAGGTGGCACTAATACAGAGAACTGAATTAGAAATTCTGTTTTGGACATTATAATTATATAAAATGAGAACAAACACATCTTCCAGCAACAGGGTGATTTAAGCTCTATCTATAGTCAACAGTGGGAGTGAGAGGGAGAGGGGAAAGGAGATCCAGTTAGCTAGCTGCAGCTAAAGCACCCCAGAGACATTCACTTCATGGTTTAAAATTCTCCAGTTCTCCCTAGCAACCAGACATGATTGGCTGTTCCAGCTACAGCTCAGGGGCGCTTATCCGAGCCCCAGGCGTGATAGTAGTGAGTCTGTTTAATGAGAGACAGCTGGTGAAATAGGTACACACAGTTAGGCAAAGCTGACTCATTTATAGTAAATAAATGTTATTGTTTTATATACTTTTTAAAATTTTAACTCCATTCACATCAGAGAGGGTGGCGCCCTAGTGCCCCCTGTGGACGAGCCACCACTGGTTTGGTGTGTCAAATTTACAAATGTCTTATTTGGAGATTCAAACTGGAACCCACCCAGTGTCTTGTTTTGTGCCTCTCAGGTGAACAGTGATGTAATATACTTGAAAAGCGATCGTTATGGCAACATGACTCCGTTCCGGGTGGACACAGCTTATACTGGAATCCTCATGTACACCAAAGCTGTGGGCAGCTGGTCTCCTGAGGACATCACACACAACTACAAGTATCCTGAAGGTAACAGCTGATCGCTCGTACGACAGCACCAGTCTGAATGGTGAAGGTCCTGAAGCGCAGCGATGATCCTTGTCTGCAGGCAGTCCTCAGGACAAGCAGTCCATGGCTCGGGCCGAACAGTACGGATGTCAGCGGGATCACTCCGACGTTCCTGCTGGGAAGCTGACCCTTGACATCACGTCTGAATCGGTGACGTATCCATCAAGGATCAAACTAAACAAAGGTGTTGTTTGTGCCGCAGGAAAACGTGTAAATAACGTCACAGGATGTAGAAATTTAGAGATAACAGATTTGAACTTGGTGAAAAACAGTTTCAGCTTAAAGTTTCATCAAGTTGCATTCTGGAACATGTGGAAAGTTTTCCAAAAGAAGGCTGAATTCATTCTTTGAAACGTCAGAATTTTCTTTATTGGGACATTAAAGACATCTAGAAGGTTAGAGGATCAAAGGTGGGTCCTGATGATGAGCGGCTGGAGTTAAACCGGTAAATGAAGCTTATCTAGGATGTCCTCCCATCCAGACTCTCGTCGGGCAGCCTGTGAGGATCCTGGTGACCTTCTACAACCAAAGTGAGCTCCATAAGACCGCGAAAGCCCACATAGAGGTCTCCATGGTCTACTACACTGGAGTCGTATCAGAGAAGTTCTGGATGGAGGACTTCACCCTTCAGCTGGAGGCCTTCCACAGTGAGCAGCTGGAGTGTGTGTGTGTGTGTGTGTGTGTGTGTGTGTGTGTGTGTGTGTGTGTGTGTGTGTGTGTGTGTGTGTGTGTGTGTGTGTGTGTGTGTGTGTGTGTGTGTGTGTGTGTGTGTGCGCGTGTGTGCGTGTGTGCGTGTGTGTGTGTTCCCAGAGGTAACACCAGGTGTGTGTTCCAGACAACAGCGCCATGTTTGAGGTCAAACCTCAGGACTACATCAAGTTCATGGGCTCCAAGGCCTACCTGCACATCGTTGTGACTGGACAGTCGGACACGGAGACCACCTCTCAGGTGAAGGTGGTCAGCCTGAAGCCCCCTCCAGTCAGCATCGTGGTACGCTCCACACCGTTCACCTGGACATCACAGATTATTGGTTTAACGAGAGTTAATGAACCGTTTGCCAGGTCTGACTTTCACCAACAGCTGAGCAGGTTTCAGACACTAGGAGCATGTAGCCAGAAGATTAAAGTCCACTTTGAAAGATGGAGATTTGAATGGGAGGTCCTCAAGGCTGTAGTTTAGGCCCCATTTGATCAACAACATTAGCATGAAGGTGTCTACAGACACATTTCTCAACCTCCACCTGATGGGCATATCCTAGGAACCATGTTGTTCAGAACACCTTGTCTCTGGTAGGGTCTCCTCTTAATGAAGGGTGAGAGAGAAGAAGACCTGTCATGTCCGCCCTGAGCGCGACCTTGACCCTGACCCCTGGTTTTCTTGTTTTAGCTGAGTGGACAACCCCAGCTGAACCGGGAGATGTATGTCACCGTCTCCTTCAGGAACACCCTGAACATGATGCTCCACAACGCCAAGATGATGATCGAGGGAGCTGGTCTGATGGACACCAGAGTGTTCAACTACAGGTAACCTCCACCCAGTGTCAGCTGACCCACCAGCAGGCGGCGCCACTCATGGATCTGTGTGTTTCAGCACCATCGGCCCATTCGCTGAGGTCTCCCAGAAGGTGAGGTTCATCCCCCGGAAGCCAGGAGTCAGAACCATAGTGGCTCTGCTGGACTGCCAGAACCTACCAGAGGTACTCACCCAGTGCTTCATGAGCATCTTCTCCATCTTCTCCAACGTTTCCATGCTCCCAGAGTTGACCTCGTTGGCCCATCAGGAGGTTCACAGATAAGAATGTCTTGTACCGGTTAAAACGGCTGCAGGACCCTAACCCTGGATGAATTATTTGGGTTTAAAGAGGCTAAAAAATTCAGAAGTTTCTTCAAAAGACCAAAAACCAAATAAAATCAAACACCGGCTGAAAAGGGACCTGAATATTTATGAGTTATGTGTATTCTGGTTTTCTCGTACAGCAGGCATCTGATCTGGTCTGACATGGGAACGCCCGCGGCTGAATAAAGGCTTACATCAGCTTTATTGTCTTTCTGTTTCAGGCGACCTCCATGGTGGAAGTTCGCATCCTGCAGTAAACATCCCAAGAATCACAACAATAATCATCGCTTTCCTTTTCCAAATCACTTTAAAGCAGAAATAATGATTTTATTCTTATTTTCTTCCTCAGGTTAGAAGGTTTTTCCTTCAGTTTATTTAGTTTGAGTCCCTTTAATAAAGCTTTCATTTTTCACTTATTCATAAATTCATCAAACATGAAATCAAACCAGATCAGTGGAAGATGCTGCTTCATTAACTGTTACAGTAAAGCTTTGTTGTAAACAAACACTTTTATTGTTAAAACGAAGACCATGCTTTCTTCTAATGGAAACATGTAGCGCAGCATCTTTACGTTTTAGATTTAAATAACATTTTTAAATAATTAAAACTGAAATAAAAACTCAAACTTTATTTGTACAAATTTTACAAAAATCCTGTAAAATCTGACTTTTTTTTTCAAAGTTTTATCAGGTTAAAAACCTTTAAAAATCAAATCTAGACGTTTATTGTGAAGGACAGGAGAAGGAACCAATCAGAAGAGCCATCAGACCCAGGCCCCGCCCCTTCACCTGATGACTGGAACAAACCTCTGAATTAAAACAGCTTCTGTGCTGAGATTTTTTCCTGACTGCCTCTGAACTGAACTGATTTCATGTATAAACAATAAAGCAGATTTCAAACTGAACGTTTTATTCATGTGTTGCTGCGAGCGGCCACCAGGGGGCGCGCTCACTCATGACATCCTTACTGAACCACAAAATGACCCCTAGGGGGAGCCATTGGTCCTTTACTCCCTCACCTGAACACACCTGGAGGTTGTTTGGACCTGAACTCTGTTCAGCAGAAAACATTTAAACCTATGATTACCTGATGTTATTATGATAATGGGAAAAGGTGTTATCCCAGCTACATCCCAGCTACATCCCAGCCACATCCCAGCTACATCCCAGCCACATCCCAGCTATATCCCAGCTATATCCCAGCTGCATCCCAGCTACATCCCAGCCACATCCCAGCTACATCCCAGCTACATCCCAGCTACATCCCAGCTGCATCCCAGCTACATCCCAGCTACATCCCAGCTACATCCCAGCCACATCCCAGCTATATCCCAGCCACATCCCAGCTACATCCCAGCTACATCCCAGCTACATCCCAGCCACATCCCAGCTACATCCCAGCCACATCCCACATCCCAGCTGCATCCCAGCTGCATCCCAGCCACATCCCAGCCACATCCCAGCTACATCCCAGCCACATCCCAGCTAGATCCCAGCTACATCCCAGCTACATCCCAGCCACATCCCAGCTACATCCCAGCCACATCCCAGCTACATCCCAGCCACATCCCACATCCCAGCCACATCCCAGCTGCATCCCAGCCACATCCCAGCTACATCCCAGCTAGATCCCAGCTAGATCCCAGCCACATCCCAGCTGCATCCCGGCCAGATCCCAGCTACATCCCAGCTACATCCCAGCTACATCCCACATCCCAGCCACATCCCAGCTGCATCCCGGCCAGATCCCAGCTACATCCCAGCTACATCCCAGCTACATCCCACATCCCAGCCACATCCCAGCTACATCCCAGCTACATCCCAGCTGCATCCCAGCCACATCCCAGCCACATCCCAGCCACATCCCAGCTACATCCCAGCTACATCCCACTTCTCAGGACATTTTTTATGCTTTAAATTCCAAAACCAGAAGATTTTCTTCAGGCTTTTTCACAGTTTAAAGATTTTACCAGGAAAACACATTTATCTTCTCCTGAGACAAACCTTTTGCGTTTAATCTGGTGAAAGTTTACGTTTACGTGTGAGCTTTTCATCATAAATCTGTTTTCTGGAGGATTTTGTGTGACGAGTATTTTTGCTGCAACACGCCAAGCCCCGGAGAACCCGCTGGTCCTGCTGCTGCAGACTGCATGTTAAGAAACTTTGGCTCATTCTAAATAGTTTAGAAACGAACTTTGACCTTTTCCAGATTGACTGCTGGGCTGTTGCAGAGTTCACACACACACACACACACACACACACACACACACACACACACACACACACACACACCTGTATGCTCCGGAGCAACTGAACCTGCAGCTG
>NC_091747.1:64052436-64067436 GCF_043380555.1 Nothobranchius furzeri
CCGCAGCTTCACTTAGAGCAGCCCGGTCCGAGCTGCTGCTGCTGAGGGGGTTTGGACCAGAACACACATCTTCACCGGCCCGCCAGAGAGCAGGAAGTCATCACCAACAAGTCTCAGAATAACCCAACCCTGTCCCGGAGCACACAAGAGGACGTCCCAGGCCCGAACAGGTCCATCACAGATCAGAACCAGGACCTGAGCGGGTTAGGGTTGGGATGCATCACCTGGTGGAGCTAAACCCATGACACTGGAACAAAGAGACTAAAGATCTGATTAAAAAGCGTGCTCGCAGCTCCTGTAACCCGTGTGTAAACCCTACAGACTCGGTTATTATTGCAGCTTCAATAGATGACACAGATGCATGAAAACGTGTTAAATTAGTCCGTTTTTTTGTTTTAAAAAGGAAAAATTATTTAAAAAATCTTTTCAAGAATTTTTTTTTCATTAGAAACAGATGGATGACGTCACTTTGGAGGCAAGCATATTTTTATTTTCTAAAAAAGCTTAAAAACTCTAAAAGTGTTTGAAAGAGTTTCCCAGCTGGAATATTTGATGGTTTTCCTTTTCCGTGGAAAGTAAAGTTGTAGAAGTGACCTCCCTGGAAACAGCAGCTGCCTCCAACCCAAAGGCATCCTTTCTCCAAGTCTCGCGATAGCTCCGCCAGACTCACGCTGCTTCCTGTCATGTCTCGCGATAGCTGCTGCAGAAGCGTTTGGATGGTTTATCTTTTAACGCCCGTGAGTAACGACACGACGATGATGATGATTGATGAGTTTTGTTTTAAATATCAACACAACCGCGAGATAAAAGGTGAATTTGAGGAGAAGTTCCGCGTGAATTAACTTCCTGGTGGAGTTTGAGGAAAATGTTCATGTGAGGAGAAAAGTTGGTTGAAAAGGTTTAGTTTTACGTTAAATGTCGCCTGGATGAGTTAAAAGTGACTTAAAGTTACGTAAAAACCTGAAAGGGGAACTTTAGCAGAGTGTTTGATTATGCTGCTTTTTTGGGGCGTGTGTGTGTGTGTGTGTGTGTGGGGGGGGGGGGGGTGTAATTGTGTCGCATCACAGCTTCTGGAGGTTCGGTACCGGGGGGACAGGTTCGGTACCGGGAGGAGCAGGTCCGGTACCGGGGGCAGCGGGGAGGTGACAGGAACGTGTGGCCGTGCGTAAAGGCAGAGATGCTTGGAGGCCACGTCCCCTTGGAGACTGGAGACTAACACGTGATGAGCTTTACTTATCAGGGTTAGAGACACCGAGACGCGCCGAGAGACACACCGGGGCTCGGAGCCTGGAACCCGGCCACGGAGCTAACAAAGCCCCCGAGCTGCACCTCCCCCGAAGAACTCTTCTCCTTCCGTCGAGTTTATCCTGTTTTCTGTCCTCCGGGAGGAGAGGAGAGCGAGGGGAAGAGAGGGAGCGAAGAGGAGGAGGGAGGAGAGAGGAGGAGGAGAAGCCGGAGTAAAGTTTGTCCAAGTTTGCACATCCCTTCGGAAACGCCATTTTGATTCCTCTCCTCTTCGGAGTGACTTTCAGCCTCTTTCCTCCTCCATCCTGTCTTTATTTGTTTATTCTTCATCCTCCATCACCGCCATCCTCCTCCTCCTCGCCACGATGGCTCGGCGCAAGCAGCCCAACCCCAACAAAGTCCGGGGTAAGTCAGCTCCTTTTCTGCCTCCCCATCGCTGCTCTTCCTCCCACCGACACCGACCTGTTGCTCGTTTCTGGGCAACCGGAGAACTTCGCGGCGCGCGGACTAAAGTGGGCTCGCGCGACGGACGAAGCGGACGTTTCTCTCGGTTTCTGTCCGAGTTGCTTCCTAGTTTGATGCGCATCCAAGCAGTGGAATTCAACCCGCGTCTCTTCCTCATTCACTCTACCTCCGCTAATTAGCGATAACAGCTGATTTTTAGCACTTTTGCGACCACTTTTAGCGCTTGTGTGCAAGTTTCAGGCGGTTATTCGGTGTTTTTGCGCCGCGGGGAGGGCGGAAGAGGGGGGTCCAAAGTCTGCCGTGCGCCGGAGGCGAGCATCCATATCTCGGGTGCACTTTGGTCGGAGCCTCGCTGCTAGTGGCCATGTGTAAAGCGATCAGACCCCGACAGCAAGGTAACCAGGCTAAAGACGCTACTTCCTGTCCAAGTTTTCAAAATAAAACACCTGTTACATCGCATCTAGACAGGCTGGAAAGTAAGGAGTCATCTAAACGGGTTATTCTCTTCTAACTGGAGGTGTAGCGCGTTTATCAGGCGTTCAGAGATTAATGTCATTGTTTGGAAGGTCATGTGATGTTTCTCCTGTTTCGGTGTGGTCAGCTCCATCCTGGACTCTGCTCCTGGGCTGGTTTAGGAAACTAATCTGTCCGGTTGTTTGTGTTCCTGTTGGAGTGAGCGATGTCAGGATGGACAGGATGTTTCATCTGCACAAGGATGACATCACCACAGCTTAGACTTGTGAACTGTGTGTATCTTTACTCACACAGCCTTCTGTCCATCTGCTGATAAACGTGTTAGTGATAAAATCCAGAGGTGTGTTAAAGCTGTTTTAGTAACAGTGTCAACTCTGAATTCTTCCATTTGTTTATCCTCGCTGTTGACACCTAGTTTCTAAATGAAGGTAACTTTACTTTATAATTGAGAGCCAAGTTTTGGGTTTTATTTTGAAATCGGGACCTCTGTGTTTCCGGTCCTAGCCGCACTAACTGCTGCTAGCTCCACGCTGCTGTGTGACCTTGCCCAAACACATATATCCAGTATTTGAGCCCAGTTCGTTAATAAACCGAACCAGCGCGGTGTGTTTGCGGGTCACGGGGTCCAGCCGCCCACTTTGCGCCAGTTTCTGCGGCTGTTTGGCGACTTTTCACCGCGTTTCGGAGACTTTTCCACCGTCAGCAGCAGCATCGACGTGACGCCTGTTGCATCCACCACCTCCTCCTCCTCCTCCTCCTCCTCCTCTGGTCTCTTCGGTCTGCCGACATCGCCCATCTCCAGCTTCAACCTGAAACTTTAACTCGTGACTCGTTTGGACGGGTTCAACCGAATTCGGTTAAACTTTTAAGGTGGCAGCTGTGGTTCGGGTCCCGGTGGAGGATGCTGTGGACCGGGACCGGTACCGGGCTGTTGAATAACTGCAGTAACCCGGTTTAAGTGTGTCAGAGATCTCCTTATCGGAGCTGCGGGTGAATGATTGACGCTCCGCTGCAGGGAGACCCGCTCGGACCGAACCGGTTAGATAATCCTGCTCCTCCTCCTCCTCCTCCTGCTGCTCCTGCTGAGGAGGAACTTAACATCTGACCTGAGATCAGCTGCAGGGCCATCATCATGACGCTTTACCTGGTTGTTGCTTTACTTTAGAGTTCAGATCCAGAACTCTTGTTGTTGTTTATGTCAGCTGGTGTAAACAGACCTAGCTTAAATGTTTTGTCTATAAACACGTAAACCTTTGTTTGTTAAAAGTGTCCCTTCACCTTTGACCTTTGCGTTGGTTTGTAAAACCTGCAGATTTCCTGGTTAACACAGTGATAAAAAAACCTGTTTGACCTCTGACCCCTGTGCACGAGCACCCTGCTCACCACCGGGTCTCGTTAGGATGTAATAAACCGGGACTGGACCGAACTCTGGAGTGCACCTGAGACCGGCACGGAGGGACTTCCTGTTTCAGAGCAGCTCGGGTTCTTGTTTGAGCTCCTCCCTGGATGGGAACCGGCGTGTTCCTGCTGTGTTTGGTCCTCCTCTCCTCCTCCTCCTGCTGCTGCTGCCAGGAGAAGCACCGGAGGAGGAGGAGGAGAGGCCCGGATGAGCAGTTAGCATTCCATTACGAAATTCAACACTGAGGCCGAGCTGGGCCCTCGGCGACAGGCGCTCTCCTCCCCTCCTTTCACGGACGGCTCCTCTTGCTGAGGAGGAAACTTTGACTCCTCTCATGGGACAGCAGCAGGGGGCGGGGCCTGTGGGATGCTGTGGGGGTTAATCACAATATGAGGGTGGGTGCTGAAGAGTTACTCAGAGTTTTGCTACTGATTCGGTTCTGGTGGGTCTGGACCAGCTGGTCCATCCAGGAATCTCCTGGATCAGGTTCTCTTGCAAAAGTAGCAGGAGGAGAAGCAGCTCCTCCTCCGTCCTCCCCTCCTGTTCTAAAGGAGGAAACGGACCTTAAAACCGTCAGAGCAGAAACCCGCTAACGGCTCTTCTTCTGTGGTGGATCCTTTAAAACGGCCGATGATGTCACCGATGACACAAAGAGTGTGTTGTGCTGCTGCTCTCCATCACTGTGAATGTTTAAGTGGGACCAGAGCACACACACACACACACACACACACACACACACACACACACACACACACACACACACACCCTGCAGTCAGTCGTGTGAGGACATGATGCAGCTTGAATGGAGGGATGCTTGTTTTTGCTGCGTACAGGTGGAGGAGGTGGAGGAGGTGGAGGAGTGAAACAGTCTGTAACTCCTCCTCATCATCATCATCATCGCTGCTCCTTTGTTTTCCACTGTTTACCTCTGATAACTCTCTCTGATTGGTCCGTGTCTGCGTTTATTTAGGTAAAAACGATCGGAGCAATAAGAAACCAAACCGGGTTAATAATTCTGCTCCGTTCAAACAAAACGTTTGTTTTTAACATCAGAACAACTTTTGATTTGATTTGAAGTTATCTGCAGTTTTTAATTGTTTTACAACTTGTAATCATAGCTTTGCATTTAGTGTGTGTGTGTGTGTGTGTGTGTGTGTGTGCACGTGCGCGTGTGTTAAATAGGCACTAATGGGAGTTTCAGTGGGACGTTTGTGTCCTCGGGGACATAAGAGAAGCAGTTAATTAAAAGCTGTCGTCTCCTCAGAGACCTTTTGTTTCTCCACATTAAACACACACACACACACACTCCGTCACATGGTGAGGTCTGATTGGTGAACAGACATAACACTGGGGGGGGGGGGGGGGGGTCTTACACACCTCCTCAGTCTGGACCAGATAGTTTCCATCATCATCTTCCTCTGACCTGACATTCCTACTCTGTGTCCCATGTGCTTTTATTTTGAAGGTCTTTGGGGTATTATGGGTGTTGTGTTGAAGTTGGTGGACTTCACCCTGCAGACTCAGATCTTTAGTTCTGTTGAGGGTACCTGTAACCCTCTGCAGTGTTTCCGTCCGTGTCACTTCCTGTCCCTACGCGTCTGTTTTGTGTAATTTTGTTGCTGTTTTGGATCTTTCTGCTCCTCGTGGTGTTTGTGTGTCTTTGTTGTTGTTTTGGATGTTTTATGGTCACTTTGTGTGCGTTTGTCTTAAAGACGAAACAGTCTTCTGCTGGTTGGAATCAGTCAATAACTGGTCTAACTGGTGCTAGACCAATCTGAAGTCACTTTACCTGGTCTGTGAATGCGTTGCTGCCATCACACATGAAGTGTCCGACACTTTTCCTGGTCTGTGAACTCACCATCACCAGATCCTTCAGGTGGACGTTTTTGGCTCCAGATCAGAGTATTCTGGTGGTGCCAGTGTATGGGGCGACGGTGGAACAGGAGTTAAGTGCTCGCCCCGTAATCGGAAGGTTGCAGGTTCGAGCCCCGCTCAGTCTGTCGCTGCTGTTGTGTCCTTGGGCAAGGCACTTAACCCTCCATACCTGCTGGTGGTGGTCGGAGGGACCGGTGGCGCCAGAGCTCGGCAGCCTCGCCTCTGTCAGAGCGCCCCAGGGCAGCTGTGGCTACATCGTAGCTCATCACCACCAGTGTGTGATTGTGTGTGTGAATGGATGAATGACTGATTGTGTTGTAAAGCACCTTGGGGGGTTCCAGGGCTCTAGAAGGCGCTATATCAAATGCAGGCCACTTACCATTTATGGCAGCCTCGGCTGTGGCTATAATGTAGCTCATCACCACCAGCGTGTGAGTGGATGAATAATACACTGTACTGTGTACAAGTGCTGGAGGTCATTTATCTGGTGACCTTTGACCTTTAGATTTTATCATTCTGGCGCTATACAAGTGGGGTCATTTATCACGTATCATTTATTATTAGTGCATGCTCTTCTCTCTGGGTTTAGTGTGTACTTTCTGCCCTCAGGAGCCCTAGAAGGTGTCCTCAGACCTGTTCTAAACAAACACAATTCACCGCTCAGTAAAGCATGAAATAATATGTTCTGTGGCTGTTTTTTAAATCACACGTTGTGATTAAAAACATGGATGTCTTCCAAAGCTGGGAACTATAGAGGAACAAATCTCATTAAAGCTGCAAGCAGTGTCGTTCGGCCCTCGCAGTGAAGCTGCTCGTCCTCCATCCGCACCCCTCCACTCCATCCCTGACACTCTCCCAAGCCATCGCCCTGCGTCCGGTGGCGCACGAGCGCCCATGCATGCCAGAGACCCAAACATGAGTTTAACTGCGATCACTGTGAGCTGTCATCTCAATCTGACTCAACCTTTCCTCCTAGCCTGCCAACATTCCCCACTAAAAATGTTTTACACTAGCAAAATATTCCAGCTTCGAAAGAGACTCTTTAGCGTAATTGGAACAAAATGGCCGACTCCCCTGTGGCTCCATGAGACCTCTTTGTAGGCCCAGGCACGCTACATAGTTGTGCAAAATTTCACAATCCTCAGTCAAAGCATGACTTGGGGATGAGAGCCTTAATGATCATGGGGGCGCTATTTCAGAAAATAGGCCACGCCCACCAGCTTATGACATCTATTTATATTGGGGGTCAGACTAGGATCACTCACCAGAAATCTTTTGGTAATATCATGAGAACTGAGGAAATGAGAAGCAAACATATTTCCACGGCGTGATGGCGAATTTCGCCATGCCTCCATAGCCTCGCCCTTTTTTGAAACCTGCCAGTACTAGACACCAAGTGACCCCAACTTGTGTATTGCTATTGGACAGAGATTGCTGTTGAATAGATGAAGAGTCCAATAGGGAGCTCAGAAAGTATAAGCATGGTGTGGTGACAGGTCAATATTTGAGGCTTAGCCACGCCCACACCGTTAAGACTTTTGGAAAATCCGTAGGTTCAGTTTTTCCCGCTTGGCCTTAAGAGTTTTCAGCAGAAGTATGAAGGCGATGGGGGCAAAGGGCGCTTGGGGATTGACGTACCTTTGAAGTGTGCAAAAAACACAAAATATCGTACTTGGACCAAAATGGCCGACTTCCTGTGGGATATTGAGCATGGCTTCAAGAGAGGTTTTTGTACGTCCTGAGACACTACATAAGGGTACAAAATGTCATGGTCCTCAGTCAAAGCATGGGTGCTAGGGGGCGCTTTTTCAAAAAATTGGCCAGGCCTACCGACTTTTGATTTCAAGTTTTATTGTGGATCACTCATCAGAAATCTAGAATTGACTAAATGAGAGGCAATCGTATGGCCATGGCGTTACGCCTGACTTCGCCACGCCATCACAGCCGCTTTGTCTTTTGAAAGCTCCCGTAAAGTGAGGCCCAGCAACCCCCGCTTGTCTTCAGTTATCTGCTACAAGTATGTGGTGATTATACGAACTGGCGAATTTTGGGAAATTTCTCAGTAAAACTCGACCCTTTTAGTCCTGAGGGGACGGGGCTTGTGTGACATCATCAATCGACCATTCATTTTTCTTCGGGGGCCGATGAGGAATGTCCACAAAAAATTGTTTTTAACTGTAATTCTTTCATTTATGAAATTATAGCCATTTGAATTCTTTTGGCGAGTGCTCGAACTTCGAGGCCTGGCCCCGCCCCTTCAGTATTTAGAAAAGTCAGTTTTATTTTCTCATTTAAATCGTCCATCCCTTCTGATCGATCGCACACAATTTTTGAGACGATTGTGCGAAAAATGACCAAACTGTTCAAATACAGACCCTACAAACGACCAAAACGAGGTCAAAGTTGCTACTTCAATCCAAAATGGCCGACATCCTGTTTAAAGTTGACCATGGGTGCAAGAGACTTTTCTGTGCGTATTGTTGAGTTCTACAAGTGTACCAAATTTCATCACTCTTCCATAAAAAAGGTCAAAGTGGAGGGGTATTTTTCATTTCAAAGGGGTGCTGTCCAGCTACTTTTGTAGCAACCTTCACATCGCCATTGAAATACGTAAATTTCACGCACTTTCTATATTGGGCCAGAATTTGGTGAGTTTTTGGATATGATAAGACCCCAAAAAGCCATTCAAAGACGCGGAAGAAAAAAATAAAATAAACAATAGGCCTTCGCAGCCTCGCTGCTCAGGCCTAATGAGGGAGTGGTGGAAGCTAGGCTAGGCTTCACAAGTGAACGTTGTTGAGCTAAAGGAGAAGTACAGAGTAGGTTAGAAGCTTCTGACAGTGCGGAGGGAGGAGCTGTGGTGCACGAGGAGGTCTGGAGTTACCAAAGAACATGTAGGAGAGCAGAGATGGCAGTGAGGTGTGCTGTAGGAGTTACAGAGGAGTTCAAGGTGAATGTGAGCGTGCATCAAGGATCTGCTCTGAGCCCCTCCATGTTTGCTTCGGTGGTGGACAGGCTGATAGAAGATGTTAAACAGGAGTCTCTCTGGACTTTGATGTTTGCAGATGACAGTGATCCGCTGTGGGAGCATGGTGCAGGTAGAGGAAGAGCTAGAGAGGAGAAGATGTGTACTGGAGAAGAAAGGAATGAAGACAGAGTCCATGTGTGTAAACGAGAGGGAACGGTGATGTTACAGGGAGTAGGATTAAAGAAGGTGGAGGACTTCATGGACTTAGGGTTTATGGTCCAAAGCAACAGAGAAGGCGTGTGTGGAGCAGGCTAGAATGGGTGAATATCAGATGTGTGTGAAGGACAGACGTGAGAGCAGCCATGTTGTATGAGGACAAGTCCGACAACATAAGAGGAGGTTCCAAAGCTCAAGATGTTGAGGTTCTCCGTGGGAGTGAGGAGGGTGGGTGGGATCAGGAATGAGTCCATCAGAGGAACAGCCTGTTGGATGATTACGTCCGAGAGGACAGACTGAGATGGTTGGACATGCCAGGTCAGGAGATTTATGAATGTGGTGAAAGTGGACATGAAGCTAGTTGGTCTGAGGGGGGAGGATGCAGAAGACGGGACTGAATAGAGACAGATGATTGGCTGCAGCGACTCCTGAAGGGACTAGCCCAAAGAGATTTTTAATCTCAGCTGCATTGATATTGATTTGGAGATTGTTAAAAAGCCTTAAAACATGTTTATTATACACGCTACGCGGTGGCGCAGTGGTTAGCACTGTTGCCTCGCAGCAAGAAGGTTGCAGGTTGGAAATCCGGCTGTGGACTTTCTGCGTGGAGTTGCGTGTTCTCCCCATGCATGCGTGGATTTCCTCTGGGTACTCCGTTTGCCCCCACAGATCACAACATGCCCTGTAGGTTAACGGTTGTACGTCACTTTGGATAAAAGCGTCTGCCACGTAAATAAACATAAACATGTTCTAGTTCAAAGGTCAGCACCGTGCAGATGACAAACCTTTGTCTGTTAAACTGGTGGCTTACCCGCGGTAAAACTAGCTCTCAGCCTCTCAAAGGTTGCGTGTTTCTCAATGCCAAGGAACCTCGCCTTGATGTCATGGCCCCGCCCCGGTTGCCTAGGAGATACGTCATCAGGAGCCGCCAAGATGTGTTCCAGTGTTCATGTTCTACCGAGGCGTGTGTTCTCCGTTTGTTAGCCGTTTAGCTAGCTGAGCGAGGATACACGGAGGTGTCTTGTAGCCTAGCCTTGGTAAAAAATTACCCACAATACACCACTGTGTTTTCAAAAGGACGGCGGATCAGAAGGGGGACAAATTTCAAGTTTAAAAGTAAGTCAACTAATTTAAAATGTTTTTTTTTAGATCCAAAGAAGTTATCTGTGGTTGGTTAGTTGCTTAGTAGCTGCAGCTTCGGTGGCTAGCGGGTAGTAACTCACTTATATATTTAATTTAACAAACACATACACAATTTAAAAAGTAAAAGGCTCGTTATTTATTTATATTGAAACTATTACATATAAAATATAACGTTATCTCCCGTGTCACGTGACGTTACGTGACCGCCGTGGAAGCCATGAGACACAAGTCTGTTCCATTTAACCGTTTTCTTTGACCAAGGAAGGACAGTGTCCTCGTAAGCCTTGCGAGGCCAGGTGCCTTGACATTGGGAGACACCCTAGGTGACTTGTGGGTTTAGCGTGTGCTCTCCATGGGTCTCCGCGGTTTAGCATGTGCTCTCGGCGGGTTTAGCGTGCACTCTCTGCGACTTTAGCGTGTCCTCTCCGCGGGTTTAGCGCACGCTCTCCGTGGGTTTAGCGTGCGCTCTCTGCGGGTTTAGCTTGTGCTCCCCACGGGTTTAGCGTGTGCTCTCCACGGGTTTAGCGCGCGCTCTCTGCGGCTTTAGCGCATGCTCTCCACGGGTTTAGCGTGCGCTCTCTGCGGGTTTAGCTTGTGCTCCCCACGGGTTTAGCGTGTGCTCTCCACGGCTTTAGCGCGCGCTCTCTGCGGCTTTAGCGCATGCTCTCCACGGGTTTAGCGTGCGCTCTCTGCGGGTTTAGCTTGTGCTCCCCACGGGTTTAGCGTGTGCTCCCCACGGGTTTAGCGCGCGCTCTCTGCAGCTTTAGCGCGTGCTCTCTGTGGGTGGAGTCTCTGTGCAGGGTTACCTTCAGTACTTTGTGGCTCCCACGTTTTGCTTGGTCACCCGCCAGGCCAAACGTCTCCTCTGTGGCCACGAATGAGGTATGGCTAGCAGAACTATCCATGTGCACCCCACCACCCAGCTCTCTAGGGGACACCCTGCTGTGTGCCAGCTGGTCTGATTTGTGCTGCGTTCCTGGCTGTCTGTTTTATACTCTGAGGCCACAAAAAAGTTATATGCAAAAATGATTTTTATGGTGATATTTTCCTCCAAGTAGGTCCTCACGGGGCTTTATGTTAAAGACTCAAACACGAAAAGTTAGAAAGCATTGCTCTACGTAAACCAGGCAGAATGAATCATTCTAGTCACACACCTGGAGGCCCAGTAATGGTCGCCGGGCCGCCCTTTGGACAGGGCTGGTTTAACACAAACATGGAGACTTTAAACCCGTCTGGTTCCGACCCACTCTGGCAGGCTGAGGTGAGTAACACCCGGGCTCTGATAACGACTTCACACAGACCAGCAGCTGAGAGGAGCTATTGTTCCTCCACTTCCTCCTTCTCCTCTCTCCTGATGAGAAGCTGCTCCACTTCCTGTTAACCCTCCTCTTCCTCATTCGCTCATGGTGGACCAATCAGACACAGCCTTTTAGTTTCTGAGACTGCCGGTGCTGTGTGTGTGTGTGTGTGGGGGGGGGGTAGTTTGGAGGTGGAAGACCATGGGTTAGTGTCTGCTCCAGTTGGAGGCAGCCAGACATCAGATGATGAGGGTCAGAGGTCACAGGTCAGACCCAAAATGATTAAATGGGATTAAAACCTCGTCGTTTATAATGACCTCTAACTCCTCGCTGTAGGAGAAGATGCACAGATGAAGGACCTGGACCAGCAGGAGGTCCATCCTGGAACCTCTGCTGGTTTTAGGAGTCGTCCCTCAGCAGCAGGTTGCAGTTTAACCCCCCCCCCCATCCCCGGTTGTGACATTCCTTCAGTCGAGCCGCTCAGACTTTGGACTCAGTAAATAAGCACGGCTTTATTTGCTGCTGCAGACAGGGTGAAGGTAGCTGTGTGTGTGTGTGTGTGTGTGTGTGTGTGTGTGTGTGTGTGTGTGTGTGTGTGTGTGTGTGTGTGTGTGTGTGTGTGTGTGTGTGTGTGTGTGTGTGTGTGTGTGTGTGTGTGTGTGTGTGTGTGTGTGTGTGTGTGTGTGTGTGTGTGTGTGTGTTAAACTAACCATCACACATTGCAACAAACACTCCTGCAGTGGTAGTTTGCTCCTCAAGCTGCTTATCAGCAGCACACTCTCACCACACCCACCCACACACACACACACACACACACACACACACACACACACACAACTGCAAAGTCTCATCGGTTTTTCTACTTATTCACTTTTTGCTCTTCAACTTTCTTCTCCCTCTCTTCTTCACCTCTCTCCTTTAGTTCTAGTTGGACCGTCCTTTTCCCGGTCTTCCCGCTTTAGTCTGATTTGTGGATGGGCTGGCGCGTTCCTGTCCCAGTTTCCTGCCTGGTGCTGTCTCGCAGCAGCTCTCTGATCTGATCTCAGACCAGTGGCTGCTCTCCTCCTGCAGCATCGTGGCCGTAACAGCTGGAGCGTTGTGTTGTAGCTGAGCAGCAGCAGCATGTGAATGGAGCCAACGGAGCTGCATAATCCCTATTAATCTGACTGTTAGCAGTAATCTCACACACACCTCTGAACAGGTACCACTGTTTGTTCTGCAAACATGGGCCACGCCTTGTTGTCGTGGCAACAGCAACTCTAACATGCCCACAGACTCTGTTCTTTTAACTTTTTGTCCCAAACTGGACGAGGAAGGAGGCGGAGACATGGACAGCTTTGTCTCAGAGACGCTTCAGCCTCTCTTGGTTCCTGCGTTCTCTTCATGATGAATGACCCCACGGGTACAGCACTCACCCCTTCACACGCTGGTGGGGATGAGCTACGACGTAGCCACACCGACAGAGACGAGGCTGCCGAGCACCCGCACCACCGGTCCCTACCACCACCACCAGCAGGCGAGGGGGGTTAGGGGTCTTGCCCAAGGACACACCAGCAGCATTCTGTGTCCGGAGCCGGGATCGAACCCGGACTACCTGCTCCACCTCCTGAGCGACTGCTGTCCCCGAAGTTAGCTTAAATTGATTCGGCTCAAGAGCCAGAACCAGAACCAGAACAGAGTCTAGGACCTGTCACGATGCTGGGAAACCCTACTCTCCAAAGGCTTTTACTTTGAAAGGCTGGGGCACGTCTTTGTGTTTTCAGACATGCAGCTAACTACTTATCTCACACACACACACACACACACACACACACACACTCTCACAGCGCTGTCATCATAGGAGATAGGTGATGGTTATACATCTAGACTCCGCCCTCATGTCTCTGCAGTGTTGTCATGACAGTCAGCTGATCGTGATGTGGCGTCGGCAGTCCCCCCACCCCCATCTCCAGGAGTTCTGTGTGTAAAGGTTCAGAGTCTCTGTCCTCCATCTGTAGACAAAACGTCCACAAACAGCAGATATGATGACTGTCAACATCGTCCTCGTCCGCTTCCATTTTAGACACTTGGTCAGAACCAACCCAGCTCAGCCTCACCGAAACCTAACTTACCTTAAATAACTAGCTTATTGTTGTACAGATGAGTGTCTGATAGGGCTGTACATGATAAATGACCCGCACTTGTACAGCGCCTCTCAGAGTCAGGACTCCAAAGCGCTTTACACTACAGTGTATCATTCATCCATTCACACACTGGTGGGGATGAGGGGCGAGGCTGCTGAGCACAGGCGCCACCGGACCCTCCGACCACCACCAGCAGGCAAGGTGGGTTAAGTGTCTTGCCCAAGGCTCTCTGTCCGGAGCCGGGATCGAACCTGCAACCTTCCGACTACTGGACAACCCGCCCACCCTGTTGAGCTACTGCTGCCCCAGATTACACGCGTGTAATCTTCATTTTGGCAGTTCAGTACAACTTACTTTAAATGTAATACTTCAGCCCCAAACTGTAGTTCTGTCTCCATCTTCAGGCGAAAGCCCACAGCTGAGGGCTGTAGCGCAGCAGGGTGTCCTCAGTACCGTGCTACGTGGCTGCACTGCACTGGACTCCTGATGAGTCTCGCCGCACCTCCACCTGACACGTATGACACGTAGGTGCTCGGAGCCGCTCGCCTCCCTAAGAAAAACATCCTCCTCCCATGTTTTCTAATGAAGGAGGTGAACAGGAAGTCCTCCTTCCTGCAGCCAGTCTCTGTCTGCTCTTCTCCTGAGCGGTGAGTCTGCTGTTCGTGTGTGCTCGTGCGCGCTCGTGTTAACTTTTTTTTGACTGAGGAACTCCGAGAGTGCACCGGGGGGGGGGAATCATTGCCTCAGTTTGGTTGAAACAAGTCTCCACCCATGCCTTGACTTCCACTTTAACTTCGCCTCAAACTAACCTAACCTAAACTCAGCTCGTTACCTTAAATACATTTTAGTAAGACAGACACTGCTCAGTGGAAACTGTCAGCAGGTATGAACCTCAGGCCAGGAAATGGAGAACCCTGGAGAACGTTAACATCTCCACCCGTCTGTCCAGTCAGGAAACATCCTGGGATGTTCTAGTGGTGAGAACTGGTAACGCTGGTGGACCATTCCCAAACAACCAGAGCTGCAAAGTTATGACTAAATGGTTCTGATCAACACCTGATAACTCATGAATCAATCTGTTCACTTTCTGAGTAACGTGTGTGTGTGTGTGTGTGTGTGTGTGTGTGTGTGTGTGTGTGTGTGTGTGTGTCTCAGGTGAGGAGGGGGGAGGGGGTGTTAGTGGGTGTGTCCTGACTCCATTCAGGTTTTTAGTAGAAAATAACAATAAACTGTCCTCATGGGAATGTACTAGACACACACACACACACACACACACACTCTCTCTCTCTCTCTCTCGCTTGCTCTCTCTCTCTCTCTCTCTCGCTTGCTCTCTCTCTCTCTCGCTCTCTCTCTCTCTCTGCCTGGAGGTAGACCCACAAAGAGGCTCCGAGTCCTTTCAGCCATCTGAAACCCGGTCCTCCTCAGCACCACACCCAGCACACAAACAGGCTCTGAGCTGCTTCTCTTCTTCATTCTCTGGTTGTTTGGCTTGTCTGTGGAGGAGGAGGACAAGTAGAGAAGTTGTAGAAGAATAAAAAGCATCTTTGGTCTGTTTTCAACTGCATCATGTAATTACCACTCTCAGTGTGTGAGAGTGCATGTGTCTGTTAGCGTGTGTGTGTGTGTGTGTGTGTGTGTGTGTGTGTGTGTGTGTGTTTCACATGAAGGCTGGTCTCTTTCAGCACAAAGCTGACTTCATAGAGAAGGAGTTTCTCTTCATGTTGTTGCAACAGTCCCAGTAGTTTCCGTGTGATTCTGATGGTTATGGAGGGAAACCATCGTTTAGCTTGTTGG
>NC_091747.1:64079936-64122436 GCF_043380555.1 Nothobranchius furzeri
GGTGGTGGTGATGATGATGATGGTGGTGGTGATGATGATGGTGAGGATGGTGATGATGATGGTGGTGATGATGATGATGGTGAGGATGGTGATGATGATGATGGTGAGGATGGTGGTGATGATGATGGTGAGGATGGTGGTGATGATGATGATGATGATGCTGATGATAGTGGTGGTGATGATGATTATGATGGTTGTATTGAGGATAGTGATGATGATGATTGGGTGGTGGTGGTGGTGAGGATGGTGATGATGGTGATGGTGGTGATGATGAGGATGGTGAGGATGGTGATGATGATGATGATGGTGGTGAGGATGGTGATGATGATGGTGGTGATGATGATGATGGTGAGGATGATGATGGTGGTGGTGATGATGATGGTGGTGGTGATGATGATGATGGTGAGGATGGTGATGATGATGGTGAGGATGGTGATGATGATGATGGTGAGGATGGTGGTGATGATGATTATGATGGTTGTATTGAGGATAGTGATGATGATGATGGTGAGGATGGTGATGATGATGGTGGTGATGATGATGATGGTGAGGATGGTGGTGGTGAGGATGGTGATGGTGGTGATGATGATGATGATGGTGGTGATGATGATGATGGTGATGGTGAGGATGGTGATGATGATGATGATGATGGTGAGGATGGTGATGATGATGGTGGTGATGATGATGATGATGATGATGATGGTGAGGATGGTGATGATGATGATGGTGATGGTGAGGATGGTGATGATGGTGATGGTGAGGATGGTGATGATGATGATGGTGATGGTGATGATGGTGAGGATGGTGATGATGATGATGATGATGGTGAGGATGGTGATGGTGATGGTGGTGATGATGATGATGGTGAGGATGGTGATGGTGATGGTGGTGATGATGATGATGATGATGGTGAGGATGGTGATGGTGATGGTGGTGATGATGATGATGGTGAGGATGGTGATGATGATGATGATGATGGTGAGGATGGTGATGATGATGATGGTGATGGTGAGGATGGTGATGTTGATGGTGGTGATGGTGAGGATGGTGATGGTGAGGATGGTGATGATGATGATGGTGATGATGATGATGGTGGTGATGATGATGATGGTGATGATGATGGTGGTGATGATGATGATGGTGAGGATGGTGATGATGATGATGATGATGATGATGGTGAGGATGGTGGTGGTGATGATGGTGGTGGTGAGGATGATGATGGTGAGGATGGTGGTGGTGATGATGGTGGTGGTGAGGATGATGATGGTGAGGATGGTTAGGATGGTGATGATGATGATGGTGGTGATGATGATGATGGTGATGATGATGATGGTGAGGATGGTGGTGATGATGGTGGTGGTGATGATGGTGGTGGTGAGGATGATGATGGTGAGGATGGTTAGGATGGTGATGATGATGGTGGTGATGATGATGATGGTGATGGTGAGGATGGTGGTGATGATGATGATGGTGATGATGATGATGATGGTGGTGGTGATGATGGTGGTGGTGAGGATGATGGTGGTGGTGATGATGGTGGTGGTGATGATGATGATGGTGGTGATGATGGTGATGATGATGATGATGATGGCTGTGGTGAGGATGGTGGTGATGATGAAGGTGGTTGTGGTGAGGATGGTGGTGATGATGATGGTGATGGTGATGATGATGATGATGGTGATGGTGAGGATGGTGGTGATGATGATGGTGATGATGATGATGGTGGTGATGATGGTGAGGATGGTGATGATGATGGTGGTGATGGTGATGATGATGTTGGTGATGATGGTGGTGGTGATGATGGTGGTGGTGATGATGATGATGGTGGTGGTGATGATGATGATGATGGTGATGGTGAGGATGGTGATGATGATGATGGTGGTGATGATGGTGAGGATGGTGATGATGATGGTGGTGATGGTGATGATGATGGTGGTGGTGATGATGATGATGATGGTGATGGTGAGGATGGTGATGATGATGATGGTGGTGATGATGGTGAGGATGGTGATGATGATGGTGGTGATGGTGATGATGATGTTGGTGATGATGATGTTGGTGATGATGGTGGTGGTGATGATGATGATGTTGGTGATGATGGTGGTGGTGATGATGGTGGTGATGATGATGGTGGTGGTGATGATGATGATGATGGTGATGGTGAGGATGGTGATGATGAAGGAGCAGCTGGTGTGGCATTCAGGCTAAATGGTTTCTGTGTTAATAAATCCAGGTTTTTGGAAATTTCATCCAGACTTGTTATCATATACAGGGTTTCCCCCAGCGCTTTATAAGGCGGGTAGCCAAGTAAAGCCTGGCTACCCGCCAGGCTAAGCGTCATGCCCTGCCCCCCTTCCCGACCCTACCGTGTCCGCTGACACGAATGGCGCAACGGAACTAGAGCTCTTCATCAGCTGATACTGGTGAGAAAACAGCAGTGGAACATGTGCAACCACTACACCCCCGCTCTCACAGAGGGACGCTGCGGGACGGACCACGTGATCTCCCCACCCCCCCCGATGGCTGAAGCCTCCAGGCTTTACTCATTTCCTGGGGGAAACCCTGATATACCGTAAATCCTCTAATACAGGCCGGTATTCAATTAAAGGCCGGGTCTCCAATTTTGGCCGGTGTCGGAGTCAGCGGAGGTGAATAATGGCCGGTCTCTTATTGTGGCCGGGCGGAATGTAGTAACAAGCAAGTACGAGCGTCTCAGCGGCAGGGTTTTAGCCCCCAAATCAACCAGCAGGAGGCAGTAGGGGTTCACACAGACCTTTATTAGGCTTTTTCTTCAACGCTTTGTAATGCTACAGACACGATCCTCTATCACGCTCCTACCACACAGAGTCACGGTGTCAGTTAACCATGCTAATTCAACCCGCTCCACAGAACACACATCACCTTCCCTGTGGCTTACATAACACTCACACAACACGCAAATCAGCACATAGGAACTAGCAGAACGATAGGAAACACATATAACCCAATACCCAGAATGCACCTGGCTTACAACCCCAGCCAGGTCATTACACTATCAAGTTCAAAGAGAACGTGCTGATTATGCTGCAGAACACTCTGGAGAGCAGCAGCAGGGGTTGTATGAACTAGTCGACTTCACTAGTGACTTGTTATGCCTGTCGTCGACTAGTCGCTGTCCCGTGATAATGACCGGCAAGATGCAGCCCTCGGAAAAGACAGCAGCCTGCTGTCAGCAGGTGACAAGCTCCTGCGCTCAGGGGGGCAACGCGCTGTGTCAGAGCGTAGGTACTGACACGCGATCGTTCATGTCGGTTCATTTCCTTTAATGTTTTCTGTCTTTTATTTGCGCCTGATGTGTATCGCTGCTGTGGAGCGGGGCACATCAACTTGTCCTCCGACGCACAGATCACTGATGCGGCCGCCAAACAGCGAGCGCTCCGCTGTTTTCGCGGTCGGTAGATCTGCCTCCTGAGCACGGCCACAGTAATAATCAGGTGTCGCCACCTCAAAAACTAATTTAACACGCGATCGTTCATGTCAGTTCATTTCCTTTAATGTTTTCTGTCTTTTATTTGCGCCTGATGCGTTTTGCTGCATGCTGTGGAGCGGGGCGCTGCGCGCATCACCTTGTCCTCCGACGCAAATTCCACTACCTCCGCTCCGCTCCGACACGAACGCCGGAGCAAAATCGGTCCCGTTGTAGTCAATCAGAGCAATTCTACTACTGCGGCCGTGCTCCGGCAGTGCGGCGCCGTGCGCCGCCCTCTGTTCCGGCGTCCAGCAAAAATAGAATCGATCCTATTTTCGCCGGAGCACCTCCGCAGTCAATGGACAGAAATCACAACTGCCCAACAGGAAAAGGAGCAAGCACAACTTCCTTTTTTCACAATAAGTCGCTAAACAAAAGGCGTTTTTTGTTTCATATGCACAGGTTTAACAACTTTTAACAACTATCAATGGCGGCTGAACTTTAAATGCACAAAAATAAGCCATAAATACAGTTTCTACTATCAAAGTAGTCGCCCTTTGTTGATCCAGACACTGCTGATCTCTCAACACAAATGATGGGCAGATTAAACTGTTCATTTCGATGCTTCTCCCACACAACGGGTGTTTGGATCTAACTTCCGCGTTTATTGCTCGGACTGTATGATACGGCCGCCAAGCAGGGAGCGCTCCACTGTTTTAGCGGTCGGTAGATCTTTTAGAACTGCAGTTCAAAGGTAACTCATGAGGTGAATATATATGAAGCCAGGTAGCAGTTTCTCTTTAGGATTGAGAGGAGATGCAGGAAGATAATAAACAGGCAGGACAGAAAAATAGTCAAATAAAAACAAGTTAGTTTTTGTACCTGCTGGTTGCAACAAACAGACACCATTGAAGGTAATCAGAAGTGAGGAACAGAAAATGAAATAATTATTTTAATGTTTAGAGCAGCAGGAACTCTGAGAGGCTGCAGGCGCATCAGTGAGTTTGCAGCCGCTGCGCAGGGGGAGGGGGGAGAGGGCTGAAGCAGGGGGAGGGGGGAGAGGGCTGAAGCAGGGGGAGGGGGGAGAGGGCTGAAGCAGGAACTACCGTTGTTAAAAGAAATGTGTTTAACTTTGAAAATGTGGGCGCAATTTTAATTGTCAAAAACTCCAGCGAACCATTAGTTCATTTTGCTCAAATAGAAATAGAGGCCTGCCTCTAATACAGGCCCTCCTTCCAATAAAGGCCTGGAGCTTGATGAGCTTGAGTCAAATACAGGCCCGGGCCTGTATTAGAGGATTTACGGTATTATTTTATATATTAAGCTTAAAAGCAACGATATCTAACCCTACACTGGGCTGAGTTTACCAGGAGTTTGTCTTTCACCAGGACACCAAAGACGACGGTTCTACCCACATCTGTCCCCTGTGTGATAAGAGCTGTCAGACCCAGCATCAGCTGACCATGCACATTCGACAGGTGAGTCGAGAGCTTGGGGCGCCGCCAGCACCTTCTGAACGTTGTTTCTGAACCGAAAAGTGTGAAAGTGACTTTGCTCCTGTAGCACAATGCAGACACCGGTGCCACGGACCACTCCTGCAGCATCTGTGGGAAGTGCCTAAGCTCCGCCTCCTCGCTCGACCGACACATGCTGGTCCACAGCGGAGAGAGGCCATACAAGTGCAACATCTGTGGACAAACGTTCACCACTAATGGCAACATGCACAGGTGCATAAACCACACACACATGACTACACCCAGTTTTTTATCACCGACACCCAGCCTCTAGTGATGACGGTACCCTGCCTTCTCTGTGTGTGTGTGTGTGTGTGACCAAGTCACATGACCCTAGCATTTCTCCATCAGGTTGAATGAAGCAATGTATTCTACAGTGAATTAATCACAAAACAGGCTAATGTCTCCATCATGTTGGCTAACATTGAGCTAACAGTCCTGAACTGGATATTACAGTGACGTGTTTTACTTCCTTTAACGAGTCCTTCAGATTTATAACAGCAAGACAGCATGCTACCGTAGTAAGTAAGTGCGCCCTGCCGTAACGCACCCAAGAGTGCAAACCTCAGATATGAAAATATATTTATCTACTTACCAACTTACTGTGTATGACTCATCTTTGCTCATCATCTAGAATGTTCTGGTTCTGATCCGTAACTGGCAACAGCTCACGGACCAGGAGTGAGAGTAACTCGTGTTTGGAACGTGCGCTGCAGGACCCAGGATGTCATTCTTACATAATGCACCTTTAAAGATGTCTGTTGATTTAGTTTCAGAGGAACCAAATAAAAGAAAAATTCAAGTTTTTATTGTCAGAGACGAGTGTTTGCCCTGATTTCTGAGCTCCTTTTGTCTCTGATGGTATGTAGATCCGTGGGCAGGAAGGAATGACTGTAGGTTTACACACACACACACACAGAAGCACTGAGATCCTCCGCTGACGTGTTTCTTCTCCATCCTGGTGTAAACAGAGAGGTTCATGGGTAGAGTAGTCTCATCAGCTGTTTCTGCTGAAACCCAGCTGAGTTCGCTTCATGGACTTGGGGCTGGAGCAGAGAGCCGGCATTCCAGTTTGTCCGGTCCTCTTAAAGCTGGATTTACAATGCAAAGCTCAGAGGGAAGAGGAGATGTTCAGATGCTCCTCTGTCCTGCTCTCGTTTTAGCGTGAGGGAATCCCGAACGGGCATTTACCTCCTGCTGCTGATTTCATGTCAGTCATGTTCCTGCTTCCTCCTCATCTCTCCATCATACCCTCCCCCTCTTTCCCTTCATTCATCTTTGTTTCACTTTCTGTTTTCTCTATCTGTGTGTGTGTGTGTGTGTGTGTGTGTGTGTGTGTGTGTGTGTGTGTGTGTGTGTGTGTGTGTGTGCGTGCGCGTGCGTGTGCGTGTGCGTGTGTGTGTGTGTTTTCCAGCAGCTGTTGGTGACTCTCTCTCTCACATCATCAGAATTGTTTCTGCTGACTCTGCATGATTCCTGCTCTCTGATTGGTCCCTTTGAAGCAGACTTTGCTCTCCCTTTAACCGCCGCCTCCTCTGCATTCTGATTGGTTAATTAACAGCTTCCTGTCAGCTGCTCTCAGATCTGCTGACTGAGTGTCAGGACCTCTTATGGGCGTCCAGAGGGCTGCCTGTCACTTCTATAAATAGATGCTGGACCTGGAGGGGTAGAGCAGACTCCTCGGCCCCCTCATGTCTCCTCCTAACGTCCTTTCATCTCCTCATGATGGTTTCAATATTTTCCTTTCCTTACACATTTGCTGCTCCTACTTGAATCCTTGTCTCCTAAACTTGTGACTTTTGAAGGGTGCAGGCACGAATCCTGGCTGCAGCTGTTCTGCGTCGAGTTAGCATCTTCTCCCCATTCGTGTGCTGGTTTTCTCAGATGATTGGTTTAGCCTGTTGACCCTCTGCACCGACGTCACCTAATCACGTGGGTCCACCATGCTGGAGGGCAAAAGCGTGTAAACAGTGAGCGACAGGATGACTGAACAAAGGGAAAAGTAGAGGCTGAACTTGTTTTTGCGATCAAAACAAAAACAGAACTCCTCCAGCGTTCCTTCCACTGGTCCACGCCCAGTTCAGTTATCAGAAGCAGCGCATCTAGCGGTATGCTAACTAGCTTACCAGCGTTAGCTTACGGTCTCTCTGCAGCTGTTCACCGATGTAAACGTGTTGCTGACTTTGCCTAAGTTCACCCCTCTGGATCTATAACTTTATGTTGTAAACAGCGTTTCACTGGTGGTGCTACCGGGTCCAGCTGCTGCTCTCACACCGGAATGAGACGCTCTCTGAACGCCGACGCTCATATAAATAAATAAATAACGTCATTTTAACACACGTAAGCATCCATCGGAGCTTTAATATTGTTAATAATTGTCTGGCTTTACGCTACAGTGGACGGAGCGCAGCCTCCGTGGTGAAACACCCGTCCATCAGGATCATCAGTAACCAGTATAAACATGTATCCCTGTCCCCGTCTTCCTCGTGGAGTAACGTTAATCTTACCCGCTAAAAACACGCTCGCTGCATATCTGAGGGCTGCTAGCCCGCTTGACGCTGCAGTTCATCTCCGTCCTCAGTCTCCATCGAAGTTATTAAGAAGAAAAAACGAGTTGAGTTTACGTCCTCGTGTCTCGGTGCAGCCGCCCTCGCAGCTGAAACCATTTTACCGTCAAATCAACTCAATAAACCATAGAAGGCTACAAACTGGCTCGTTTCCACTGGCTTCACTGGAGTTCCTACGGGTGTAAACGGTCTGTATGCCGTCCATCATGACGAGGGGGCGGTCACATGAGTGGCGTGACGCCACGTGCAAAGGGTCAATAGGCCGTTTTGGTTAAAACGTGAACTTTGGCCCCGCCCACATGCAGTTGAATGCAGACTGATCGGAAGCTAAACTTTTACCCAGAACTAGTGTTGGTTCTAACAGGATGAGCTCTCTGACCCCTGCTTTCAGACACATGAAGATCCACGATAAGGACCCGGCGAGCGGTCTGCTCCCCATCAGCAGCCCCCCCTCCCCCACCAAACGCCGCCGGACGTCTGTTAAGAGAAAGCAAGACTTTGACGAGGAGAATGGAGACGAGGCTCCCAGTAAAAAGGTACCGCTCCTCCTCAGCAGCAAGCGGATTTTACACAGGAAGCAGAACAACTTGGTTCTGATGACCCGGTTCTGTGTGTAGGTGATGGACGACGCTGCATTTGAAGAGGCAACAGCGATCCAGGGCTCAGAGGAGGAGCTGCTGCCCTGTCCCATCTGCTTCAAGACCTGCAGCTCCAGACTGGATCTGGACGCCCACATGGACTCTCACCCTGACACGATGCTCAGGTACCTTAACCTCACTTCCTGTTCAGTCTTACCCATAATCCCCTGCAGCAGTGGGCCCATTTGTGTTTGAGACGGTTGTTCATGCAATTAGGTCGTTTCGAACATTTACCAGACCTTCTGAAACTTTATACAGAATTTTTCAAGGTTTACTTCCTGGTTTCCTATCAAAATAAGAGCATGTAGAACACCTAAATATCAGGGATGAAGGGATGGTGGATGCAAGCATGTGTGGATAGATGGGTGAATGGATGCATGGGTAAATGGATGGATGAATGGATGCATGGGTGGATGGATGGATGGATGAATAGATGCATGTTTGGGTGGATGAAGGGATGAATGGATGCATGGGTGGGTGGATGGATGGTGGATGCAAGCATGGGTAGATAGATGGGTGAATGGATGCATTGATAGATGAATGGATGCATGGATGTATGTATGTATGGATGAATGAATGGGTGAATGGATGCATGGATGGATGAATGAATGGGTGAATGGATGTATGTATGGATGGATGGATGAATGGATGGATGAATGAATGGGTGAATGAATGCATGGATGAGGGATGGATGAATAGATGCATGTGTGGGTGAATGGATGGTGGGTGCAAGCATGGGTGTATAGATTGGTGAATGGATGCATGGATGGATGAATGAATGGGTGAATGGATGGATGGATGAATGAATGGGTGAATGGATGCATGGATGGAGGGATGGATGAATAGATGCATGTGGGTGAATGGATGCATGCATGGATGGATAGATGGGTGAATGGATGCATATGTGGATGGATGAATATATGCATGGGTGGGTGGATGGATGAATAGATGTATGTGTGGGTGGATGAAGGGATGAATGGATGCATGGATGGATGGATGAACGAATAGATGCACGTGTGGGTGGGTGGATGGATGGTGGGTGCAAGCTTGGGTGGATAGATGAGTGAATGGATGCATGGATGGATGAATGAATGGGTGAATGGATGTTCTGGTTGGATGGGAAATAAAAAACACAAAGTTGTAAAAAAAAGAAAACTAAGACAAAGTAGAAAATGAATGAAAGAAGAGGAGGAGGGGCCTGAATGGGTGTCGTTTCTATGGAAACCATCCCCCACCAGCAAAACACCACCTCTCACACACAAACACAACAATGTAGAGTTTGTTTCCAAGGATGAAGGACAGATGATGAAAACAGGTGGAGAGAAAGAAGAGGAGGATGAAGACTGAAAGGGAAGCAGACAGAAACCAAAAATATCACGAAAGAACAAAAATAAAAAGAAGTTTAAGAAACAAAAAGAGTGAGAGAAGGTCTGCAGGCGGCGCTGAGCTCGTTATGGAGGGAGGAGAATATTTAGAGGTAAATCCTCATTAATCAGCTGGTAAGAGGATCGGCTGCAGTGCGGGGTGGGGGAGGAGTGGATGAGCGGTGGGTAGGAAGGATTGAGGGAGAAGAGGACGGAGGGATGGACCAGAGCAGTAAGGTGAGATGTTTGAGGAGCATGAAGACATGTTCCATGAAGACACGTTCTTCTTCTGTGGTTTTATCATCCCTTCAGGGGTCCAGAACCAAGATGTCCTCCAGACGTTTGGACCAAAGATGCAGCTGCTTGTTTAGCCTGTAGAGTGTTAGAGGTTTGTGTGAGGGCTGGAGATGATGAAGCAGTAAAACCTAAAGAGTGGTCCTCACAAACACACTAAAACTGAACAGCATCACCACCTAGTGGCTTGAAGGGAAATGTCAGCAGATAAATACAATTAAACTTTTTACAGATTAAACAAAAAAGGTATCGTTTTTTTTTCAAGAACATTTATTGTAAATCAGAATTGTGTTTTAATAAATGCTGAGTCAGCAGATTTTTCTGTAACAAAGCTATTCTTCTCCGTAGGTGTGACCTCTGCTGCCTCTCCTTCCGAACACACAGAGGACTGTTACGTCATAACGCAGGGGTTCATAAGCTCCTCCCCCAGGACCCCAATGGCCGACCCTTCATTCAAAACAACCCCTTCATCCCCACCGGCTTCAATGACCTGGCCTTCATAGACTTCTCATGCAAGAAGTTCGCTCACATTGCTCAGGTACCCCAAGCTGGACCCAGTGGGGTCATCATCTAGTCCTAGTGGGGTCATCACCTAGTCCCAGTGGGGTCATCACCTAGTCCCAGTGGGGTCATCATCTAGTCCTAGTGGGGTCATCACCTAGTCCCAGTGGGGTCATCACCTAGTCCTAGTGGGGTCATCATCTAGTCCTAGTGGGGTCATCATCTAGTCCCAGTGGGGTCATCACCTAGTCCCAGTGGGGTCATCACCTAGTCCCAGTGGGGTCATCATCTAGTCCTAGTGGGGTCATCATCTAGTCCCAGTGGGGTCATCACCTAGTCCCAGTGGGGTCATCATCTAGTCCCAGTGGGGTCATCATCTAGTCCCAGTGGGGTCATCACCTAGTCCCAGTGGGGTCATCACCTAGTCCCAGTGGGGTCATCACCTAGTCCCAGTGGGGTCATCACCTAGTCCCAGTGGGGTCATCATCTAGTCCCAGTGGGGTCATCATCTAGTCCTAGTGGGGTCATCACCTAGTCCTAGTGGGGTCATCACCTAGTCCCAGTGGGGTCATCATCTAGTCCTAGTGGGGTCATCACCTAGTCCCAGTGGGGTCATCACCTAGTCCTAGTGGGGTCATCATCTAGTCCTAGTGGGGTCATCATCTAGTCCTAGTGGGGTCATCATCTAGTCCTAGTGGGGTCATCACCTAGTCCTAGTGGGGTCATCACCTAGTCCCAGTGGGGTCATCACCTAGTCCCAGTGGGGTCATCACCTAGTCCTAGTGGGGTCATCACCTAGTCCTAGTGGGGTCATCATCTAGTCCTAGTGGGGTCATCATCTAGTCCTAGTGGGGTCATCACCTAGTCCTAGTGGGGTCATCACCTAGTCCTAGTGGGGTCATCATCTAGTCCTAGTGGGGTCATCATCTAGTCCTAGTGGGGTCATCACCTAGTCCTAGTGGGGTCATCACCTAGTCCTAGTGGGGTCATCACCTAGTCCTAGTGGGGTCATCACCTAGTCCCAGTGGGGTCATCACCTAGTCCTAGTGGGGTCATCACCTAGTCCTAGTGGGGTCATCACCTAGTCCTAGTGGGGTCATCATCTAGTCCCAGTGGGGTCATCACCTAGTCCCAGTGGGGTCATCACCTAGTCCCAGTGGGGTCATCATCTAGTCCTAGTGGGGTCATCACCTAGTCCCAGTGGGGTCATCACCTAGTCCTAGTGGGGTCATCACCTAGTCCCAGTGGGGTCATCATCTAGTCCCAGTGGGGTCATCACCTAGTCCTAGTGGGGTCATCACCTAGTCCTAGTGGGGTCATCATCTAGTCCTAGTGGGGTCATCATCTAGTCCTAGTGGGGTCATCATCTAGTCCTAGTGGGGTCATCATCTAGTCCTAGTGGGGTCATCACCTAGTCCCAGTGGGGTCATCACCTAGTCCCAGTGGGGTCATCACCTAGTCCTAGTGGGGTCATCACCTAGTCCTAGTGGGGTCATCATCTAGTCCTAGTGGGGTCATCACCTAGTCCTAGTGGGGTCATCACCTAGTCCTAGTGGGGTCATCACCTAGTCCCAGTGGGGTCATCACCTAGTCCCAGTGGGGTCATCATCTAGTCCTAGTGGGGTCATCATCTAGTCCCAGTGGGGTCATCACCTAGTCCCAGTGGGGTCATCATCTAGTCCTAGTGGGGTCATCATCTAGTCCCAGTGGGGTCATCATCTAGTCCCAGTGGGGTCATCATCTAGTCCTAGTGGGGTCATCACCTAGTCCTAGTGGGGTCATCATCTAGTCCTAGTGGGGTCATCATCTAGTCCTAGTGGGGTCATCATCTAGTCCCAGTGGGGTCATCATCTAGTCCCAGTGGGGTCATCATCTAGTCCTAGTGGGGTCATCATCTAGTCCTAGTGGGGTCATCATCTAGTCCTAGTGGGGTCATCACCTAGTCCTAGTGGGGTCATCACCTAGTCCCAGTGGGGTCATCACCTAGTCCCAGTGGGGTCATCACCTAGTCCTAGTGGGGTCATCACCTAGTCCTAGTGGGGTCATCACCTAGTCCTAGTGGGGTCATCATCTAGTCCTAGTGGGGTCATCACCTAGTCCTAGTGGGGTCATCACCTAGTCCTAGTGGGGTCATCACCTAGTCCTAGTGGGGTCATCACCTAGTCCTAGTGGGGTCATCATCTAGTCCCAGTGGGGTCATCACCTAGTCCCAGTGGGGTCATCATCTAGTCCCAGTGGGGTCATAGCTGACATGCTTGTCCTTCATGTACCAGTTAGGTCACTCAGGTCGGCAGACCGTAGTATTTAGAAAGTGCCTTGTACAATTTCTAAACCAGGTGATGCAGCTGTTTGGAACAGCTCACCTGTAGATGTTAACGAAGCGTCTACTTAGAATCTTTTATATCAGAGCTAAAAACCTTTATTTAACAAATCATAATTGAGGATCATCTTACTGTCTTTGTTATTGTCATTTAACCGTTTTATTGTAAATGTAAATAAGTTTTGGGTGTTTCATCAGCTGGCACCTACAGGGTCACCTGCTGGTCCTAAGTTCTGATCTCTTGTCCTCCTTCAGGTGTGGTGTGAGACCAACCTGCGGCGCTGCATCAGTAAGTTCCACCGCTTCGTCTGTGACGGCTGCGATAAGGCCTTCCCCCTGCGCTCTGCCCTGGACCTCCATAAAACCACCTCCCACTCAGTCACACCCTCTGACCCAGAAGGAGCTGAGGAGAAGCTGAAGGAGAATGGAGATAAAGCTGCTGAGAATGGAGATGGTGACCAGTTAGATGAAGATCTGCCGTCAGAGCAGCAAGGCTTCCTGGGATTTCTGGGCCTTAAGCACATTTCAAAGGTATGTTGGTCGGTTTGGACTGCTATCACGACTTTAAAGGTTCTGATGGTTGCTGTGTTTAAACATCAGGTGGAGACTGGTCCTACTGATGATGAGATCCATCAGGCCCACCTGGACAGCATCAAGGTCATCCACGTGGAGCCGTCGTCCTCCAGCTTGCCCCTTGAGCCAGCGTCCTCCTGCCTGTCGGAGGGGTTGGTTCCCATGTTGGGTCTGGGAGTTGGAGGACTGGCGGCTCTGAGCATCCCGCTCCTGGATGGCTCCACCCTGCAGGGCCTGTCCCAGCGGGAGGCCCTGAGCCTGTTGTCCCTGCAGCCGTTCCAAGCTGGCTTCCTGCTGCAGCCTGAAGGGGGCGCCACCACAGCCAGCGCTGCCTCATCAGGGGTCAAACCCGGAGAGGCGGGTGGAACTGGGGTTGTGGAGCTGGCGGATATCCAACAGATCCTCAAAGTGGCGACTGCATCGCCCAATCAGATCCCTCCCCTGGCCAAAGCTCCGGGGTTCAGCGGAGGTCACGGTGGGTTTCTATTGGTCAGTTTAACATCTGCTTCTGTGTCTAGTTGCTTAGTAACCGTTTGTCCCCTCCAGGTCTGGTTATGGGTCAGAAGGCCATGCCTCCTTTAAAGCCCAAACCTCCCATCAGCCCCCGCTCCAGCCTCACAACAACCACGCCCCCCCCTCTGCAGAGCTCCCAGCAGGCCTCCCTAGGCTGCATCAGCCCCAGCCTCCCCCCTCCTCCCCACACCCTCCTCAAAAATTCCTCCTCCTTGGTAGGGGGCGGAGCTCAGATGGATGCAGAGTGTATGGGGGACACGCCGCTGTCTGATTCACCACCTGCTGCCACCACAGCTGTTCAGGAGGAGGCGGGGCTTAGCATCAGGAAGGTGGGAACCAAAGCGGGCATAAATAGCAGTGGCGGGGTGAAGGGCTCTTTCCCGTGCCGGTCGTGTGATCAGGTGTTTGCCTTCTCCGGAGTCCTGCAGGCCCACATGCGCTTTCATCTTGGCACGCTTCCCCATCAGTGCAACATCTGCGACTACGTGGCACCGGACAAAGCAACGCTGATCCGCCATCTTCGTACACACAGCGGTGAGCGGCCATATGTGTGCCGCGTCTGCCATTACCCCTTCACTGTCAAGGCCAACTGCGAGCGCCACCTCAGGAAGAAACATGCCAAGACTTCCAGGAAGGACATCGAAAAGAACATCAAATATGTCACCTCAACCACTACCGCCAGCATGGCGGTGTCGATCACAGCGACAACCCAAGACACGGAGACCAGCTGCACTGGGGCTGAGACCACCTGCCGGTTCTGTGGCGAGGACCTGAAATCGTACCGCGCCCTGCAAATCCACCTGCGCACGCACAACGGCTGCCAGAGGAAACCGTTTGAGTGCCGCCGCTGCGGCGCCGCCTTTCTGGCTAAACGGAACTGCATTCACCACCTGCTGAAGCAACATCCAGAGGTCCAGGAGCGGGAGATTGAGGACCACATCGCCACACTCATGCCTACCTCCACTGGCACCACCACTCGCCCTTCCCTGGTTAATCAGGTGGCACTGAACGGGATCAGTCACCCAGGTCAGGTGCTCCGAACGCCGAAGGTGGAGGAACCGGGTTATCCTGTAGAACTGGACCAGCCTCTGGACTTCTCATCTAAAGGTCGAGGCCCCTGCGCTCAGGTTGGAACTCCCTACATCAAATCTGAGAGCTCCTCCCCCAGCTTTGACTGTTCCTCCCTCGACCAGCCAATCGACCTATCCATCCCTAGCAAGCGGCAGCGCCGGGATCTGGGTGGGGAAGAGAAAGATGGTGCCGTTACAGAGTCCACTTTGCTAAAGGATGAGACGATAGCCAGTGTCTTCCCGCCTCTGCAGTCTCACCCACCGCTGGGCTGCTACCAGCTTCCCTCTTCCTCCACTCACACCACCTCAGCTCGAGCCCCCCGCCTCAAGCCTCTGCTGCCCAAACCTGCTTCCACATCATCTCCACCTTCCGTGAAGGAGCTGGCTCCTCTGGCCTCCATCGCTCAGATCATCAGCTCTGTGTCTACAGCTCAGAGCCTGCTGGAGGGAAAACCGCCGCCAGGAGCCTCCTGTCAGACGGATTCAGCTGCTGAGGCTCCTGGACCCTCCGCCCTCCAGGATGTGGCGAGCGAAGATGCGTCTGACGGATCCTCCAGGTATGAGATTTCCACCTGTTCATGTTTACTGCAGCTGCAAACAGCTGTCACGTCTGATTGTTCTTCTCCTAACAGAAGACGGTCGAGGAAGAAGCCGGCAGCTCTGGTAGCAAAGGAGAAGCTGTTGAGCAGCAACATCGACCTGGAATCCAGCGGAGAGTTCGCTAGCGTGGAGAAGATGCTCGCCACCACAGACACCAACAAGTTCAGCACCTACCTGCAGACCAGCACGGAGCTGGTAGCAAAGAGAGGTGAGACAGAGACAGACAGAAAGGGTGGAGACACACAATGAGCTTCAGCTTCACTTGGACCACTTCCATTTCTGCAGACACAGAAAAAGCAGGAGACAACGGAACAGAGAAGGAGGTAAGAGTGAAGGAGGAGGGGAAACCACCTGCAATGGCCGTGACCGGTTCTCAGCCCAAAGGGAAAAAGAATGCCTACTCCAACTCAGTCCAGAAGATGACCTGTCCCTTCTGTCCCCGAGTCTTTCCCTGGATGAGCTCTCTGCAGAGACACATGCTGACCCACACAGGTACCAAGACACCTTTTCTACATCAGGGATTAGTTACATGTAGTAAACATGTTAACCCACCAGAAACTAGTTACACATACTAAACCTATGTTGGAAACCATCAGAGACTAGTTACACATAGTAAACATGTTAATCCATCAGAGACTAGTTACACATAGTAAACATGTTAATCCATCAGAGACTAGTTACACATAGTAAACATGTTAATCCATCAGAGACTAGTCACACATAGTAAACAGAGGTTGACCATCAGAGACTAGTTACACATAGTAAACAGAGGTTGACCCATCAGAGACTAGTTCACCATAGTAAACAGAGGTTGACCCCCCAGAGACTTGTCGCATGTAGTAAACAGATGTTAACCCATCATAGACTAGTTACACACAGTAAACAGAGGTTGACCCATCAGAGACTAGTTACACATAGTAAACAGAGGTTGACCCATCAGAGACTAGTTCAACATAGTAAACAGAGGTTGACCCATCAGAGACTTGTCGCATGTAGTAAACAGATGTTAACCCATCATAGACTAGTTACACACAGTAAACAGAGGTTGACCCATCAGAGACTAGTTACACATAGTAAACAGAGGTTGACCCATCAGAGACTAGTTCAACATAGTAAACAGATGTTAACCCATCATAGACTAGTTACACACAGTAAACCGAGGTTGACCCATCAGAGACTAGTTACACATAGTAAACAGAGGTTGACCCATCAGAGACTAGTTCAACATAGTAAACAGATGTTAACCCATCATAGACTAGTTACACACAGTAAACAGAGGTTGACCCATCAGAGACTAGTTACACATAGTAAACAGAGGTTGACCCATCAGAGACTAGTTCAACATAGTAAACAGAGGTTGACCCCCCAGAGACTTGTCGCATGTAGTAAACAGATGTTAACCCATCATAGACTAGTTACACAAAGTAAACATGTTAACCCATTAGAGACTAATTGCACACAGTAAACAGAGGTTTACCCATCAGAGACTAGTCGCATGTAGAAAACAGGTTAACCCATCAGAGACTAGTTAAATAAGTAAACAGATGTTAACCCATCATAGACTAGTTACACACAGTAAACATGTTAACCCATCAGACTAATTGCACACAGTAAACAGAGGTTTACCCATCAGAGACTAGTCGCATGTAGAAAACATGTTAACCCATCAGAGACTAGTTACATGTAGTAAACAGATGTTAACCCATCAGAGACTAGTTACACATAGTAAACAGGGGTTGACCCCCCAGAGACTAGTCGCACGTAGAAAACAGGTTAACCCATCAGAGACAAGTTACACACAGTAAACATGTTAACCCATCAGAGACTAGTCACACATAGTAAACAGATGTTAACCCATCAAAGACTAGTCGCATGTAGCAACAGATGTTAACCCATCAGAGACTAGTCGCATGTAGGAAACAGATGTTAACCCTTCAGAGACTAGTCACACATAGTAAACAGATGTTAACCCTTCAGAGACTAGTCGCATGTAGGAAACAGATGTTAACCCATCAGAGACTAGTCACACATAGTAAACAGATGTTAACCCATCAAAGACTAGTCGCATGTAGCAACAGATGTTAACCCATCAGAGACTAGTCGCATGTAGGAAACAGATGTTAACCCTTCAGAGACTAGTCACACATAGTAAACAGATGTTAACCCATCAGAGACTAGTCGCATGTAGCAAACAGATGTTAACCCATCAGAGACTAGTCACACATAGTAAACAGATGTTAACCCATCAGAGACTAGTCGCATGTAGGAAACAGGTTAAGCCATAAGAGACTAGTCACACATAGTAAACATGTTAACCAATCAGAGACTAGTCGCATGTAGGAAACAGGTTAAGCCATCAGAGACTAGTCACACATAGTAAACATGTTAACCCATCAGAGAGTAGTCGCATGTAGGAAACAGGTTAACCCATAAGAGACTAGTCACACATAGTAAACAGATGTTGACCCATCAGACTAGTTACACACAGTAAACATGTTAACCCATCAGAGACTAGTTGCACGTAGGAAACAGGTTAACCCATCAGAGACTAGTCACACATAGTAAACAGATGTTGACCCATCAGAGACTAGTTACACACAGTAAACATGTTAACCCATCAGAGAATAGTTGCACGTAGGAAACAGGTTAACCTATCAGAGACTAGTCACACATAGTAAACAGATGTTAACCCATCAGAGACTAGTTACACATAGTAAACAGAGTTTGACCCATCAGAGACTAGTTACACACAGTAAACATGTTAACCCATCAGAGACTAGTTGCATTTAGGAAACGGGTTAACCCATCAGAGACTAGTTACACACAGTAAGCATGTTAACCCATAAGAGAGTAGTCACATGTAGTAAACAGATGTTAACCCATCAGAGAATAGTCACACATAGTAAACGGAGGTTGACCCATCAGAGACTAGTTACACACAGTAATCATGTTAACCCATCGGAGACTAGTTCAACATAGTAAACAGAGGTTGACCCATCAGAGACTAGTTACACACAGTAAACATGTTAACCCATCAGAGACTAGTTGCATTTAGGAAACGGGTTAACCCATCAGAGACTAGTTACACACAGTAAACATGTTAACCCATAAGAGAGTAGTCACATGTAGTAAACAGATGTTAACCCATCAGAGAATAGTCACACATAGTAAACGGAGGTTGACCCATCAGAGACTAGTTACACATAGTAAACAGAGGTTGACCCATCAGAGACTAGTTACACATAGTAAACAGAGGTTGACCCATCAGAGACTAGTTACACATAGTAAACAGAGGTTGACCCATCAGAGACTAGTTACACATAGTAAACAGATGTTAACCCATCAGAGACTAGTTACACATAGTAAACAGAGGTTGACCCATCAGAGACTAGTTACACACAGTAATCATGTTAACCCATCAGAGACTAGTCACACATAGTAAACAGATGTTAACCCATCAGAGACTAGTTACACATAGTAAACAGATGTTAACCCATCAGAGACTAGTTACACACAGTAAACATGTTAACCCATAAGAGAGTAGTCACATGTAGTAAACGGAGGTTGACCCATCAGAGACTAGTTACACACAGTAATCATGTTAACCCATCGGAGACTAGTTCAACATAGTAAACAGAGGTTGACCCATCAGAGACTAGTTACACATAGTAAACAGATGTTAACCCATCAGAGACTAGTTACACATAGTAAACAGAGGTTGACCCATCAGAGACTAGTTACACACAGTAAACATGTTAACCCATCAGAGACTAGTCACGTGTAGTAAACAGATGTTAACCCATCAGAGACTAGTTCAACATAGTAAACAGAGGTTGACCCATCAGAGACTAGTTACACATAGTAAACAGAGGTTGACCCATCAGAGACTAGTTACACACAGTAAACATGTTAACCCATCAGAGACTAGTCACGTGTAGTAAACAGATGTTAACCCATCGGAGACTAGTTCAACATAGTAAACAGAGGTTGACCCATCAGAGCCTAGTTACACATAGTAAACAGATGTTAACCCATCAGAGACTAGTTACACATAGTAAACAGAGGTTGACCCATCAGAGACTAGTTACACACAGTAATCATGTTAACCCATCAGAGACTAGTCACACATAGTAAACAGATGTTAACCCATCAGAGACTAGTTACACATAGTAAACAGAGGTTGACCCATCAGAGACTAGTTATACACAGTAAACATGTTAACCCATCAGAGACTAGTCACGTGTAGTAAACAGATGTTAACCCATCAGAGACTAGTCACATGTAGTAAACAGATGTTAACTCATCAGAGACTAGTTACACATAGTAAACATTCCAACCCATCAGAGACTAGTCACGTGTAGTAAACAGATGTTAACCCATCAGAGACTAGTTACACATAGTAAACATTCCAACCCATCAGAGACTAGTCGCATGTAGGAAACAGGTTAACCAATCAGAGACTAGTCACATATAGGAAACAGATGTTAACCCATCAGAGACTAGTCGCATGTAGGAAACAGGTTAACCAATCAGAGACTAGTCACATATAGGAAACAGGTTAACCAATCAGAGACTAGTCACATATAGGAAACAGGTTAACCAATCAGAGACTAGTCACATATAGGAAACAGATGTTAACCCATCAGTCAGACCGGTTGAAACTTCCTGTTTCTGATTTGAATTGAAAGAAAAGCTTTATTAAACATTTAAATCTGTAAAATCCTGCTGCAGAGATCAAAGAGTCTAAATAAAAGATGTTTATTTTTCAGAAGCAGCAGGCGAAAGTTTCCTGCTCTGATCCTGCTCTTGTCTCGTCTCCAGGTCAGAAGCCATTCCCGTGTCCTCGCTGTGACGCCTTCTTCTCCACCAAGTCCAACTGTGAGCGCCACCTGCTGCGCAAACATGGCGTCACTCACAGAACTCTGCGACGCAACGGTGCTATTATGAAGAAAGATGGCGACGAGGGCTCGCCTGAGAGTGCCGGTCAGAACATCCCCACCGCTTTAACCAGAACCCACAGATGGTCCTCTTTATCTGGGTTGGGTCTGTTGTGTGTTACAGAGAGCCAGTCGGAGACGGAGCAGACCACACCGGAAAAACCAGATCCCGGCAGTGCCGTGGACCCAGGCCCTGCCCCCTGTGTTTATAACACCGCCTCTAACCAAAACTCACCACTAAGCCCCACCCACAAACCCAGTCAAGGTCAGTCCACGAAACAGCGGGAATATTGATTCTGACATGAAAGTATTCAACAGCTGAGATTATGAGTTTGGGCTGTTGTGTAGCTCTTCTCCCAGAACCAGAACCAGAACCTAATGCTTTGTTTCTGCTACAGCGTGCAGTTCGGCTGTTGCAGCTGCTGAGCAGCGAGAACAGGAGGCCACCGAACATCCTGACCTGCAGGTGGCGCCAGAAAACAAAGGAGCAGGAAAACAGGCCCTGCAGGGCACCAAGGTAACCCTGCGAGAGTAGGTCATCACCAGAGATCAGGAGCTGCTGATCCACGGATCAGATCCTGATCACTGGCACTGATCCTCAGATGGTTTCTCAGGTCTGAACGGATCCTCCGGGGTTCTGGATCAGAAGCAGCTTGGTTATGTTAGTCATGTGATAATAAAAGATCTCCTCCTCCTCCTCCTCAAGGTGGAGGTCATGGATGATGAAGACTGTCAAAGCAACAAAAGTCTGGACCTGAACTTTGGCAAAAAGCTCATCGACTTTAAGCTGTCCACGTCCTCCTCGGGCTCCACCCCACAAGAAGAGCAACCCTCCTCCCCCTCACCTCTGTCCTCTACTCCCCCGGAGCCATCAGAGAGCTCGGAGGAGAAACCAGCTGCTGCCTCCTCCTCCTCCTGCAGCCCTACAGACAAGCAGCAGCCAGAATACAAACACACATGTCGCGTCTGCAGGAAGAGTTTCCGCTACGCCACCACTCTGGCCCGACATGAGAGGGCGCACCTCTTAGAGGAGGCGCCGGCTCCCACAGAGGAGGTTTCACCAGTCGAGGAGGAGAAGGAAGAGGTGATGGAGAGCATTACTGCTGAGGAGGAGATAGACACTGAGATGGAGGTAGAAGAGGGAGGGGGAACAGTAGTGGAAGGTGAAGGAGGAGAGAGAGGTGAATCGGAGGAGGAGAAGGAGAAGGAGGAGAGGAGCGATGAAGAGGCATCAGAACCAAAGAGTTTGGAGGGAGGAGGGAAGGGAGGAGAACGGGTGGACAAGAGGAAGAAGATCTGCAACGAGTGTGGGAAGAGATTCTGGTCCCTGCAGGACCTGACCAGACATCTGAGGTCACACACAGGTAACACACACACACACACACACGTGCACGCACACATGCACGCACACACACCGACACACACACAGAGATGCACACACACATACACACCATCGACATACATATATGGTCAATGGGTTTCCATAGACTCCAATAACACGTTTTTGAGGCTAAATGGGAGGTGGCTACCACCGCCATTTTGACCGTGTCACAGGTTCCATCAAGCCCAGACAATTCCACAAAAGGGAAGAGAGGTGGAGCTGAGGGTGGGGCTGTAAGGCTGGGATCAACTGACGACACCCGGTCGAACTAGCTACAAGCTAACCTGAAGCTAACCCAAAGCTAACAGAGGTAGCAACCTAGCTACAACCGGAGTTAACTGTGCACAACACCAGAGCTTCTGAGTCAGAGATACGCCGGGCTGACCGCTGGGGAGAACCGGGTGGAAAACATCGGCCTTCCGAGAGCTCCACAAGCCGATAGTGGGAACCCAGCTCCACCAACATGTTATATTTCAACCCATTTTCTAAAGTGCAGCATTATGTTAAATGCACTGTGTTTACCCTATTACATTTAAATTTCATGGTTAAACAGTACATGTTAAAATCTAAGCTCAGCTCGGCAGTGACCTAAAATACATAAATATAATTTTACTTACCGAAAAAAATGAAGTGGAGACTCCTTGGACGCTCTATTAGTGCAATTAATGCCACAGCAAGTCATTTTGTCCAACAATTGCACAAATAATATCCAAACAAGAATACACACACACAGAGACTCAAAATCCCGGAACAGTTTCCAGGCCAGACCGAGGCTCTACTGAGGCCTTTCCACGGAGCTAGCTCTGTGGTCACGTGGGTCTGATGCTCATTAATTATACAGAATTTTAGGCTTTTAATACACTTAAACAGAAGAGTGAGAAAAACATTCACCCCCCTCAGAGTTGTCATGAGTGTAAACTAGATCATTTAAACCTAAAACATGTTTTGGTACCAGGCTGTAAACATGTTTATTTCTGCTGTGAAATTGGTATTTTTAACATGGGAGTCAATGAGGATTTGCTCGCTTCTGACACCAGCCCCTAGTGGACGAGAGTGGAACTGGACCAATTTTAGAGCCGCATTGTGGGGGCCTGATCCACACACACACACACACACACACATGCACACACACACATACACACACACATGCACACACACACACATGCACACACACACACACATGCACACACACATACACACACACATGCACACACACATACACACACACACACACACATGCACACACACATACACACACACATGCACACACACACACACATGCACACACACATGCACACACACACACACACATGCACACACACATACACACACACATGCACACACACATACACACACACATGCACACACACATACACACACACATGCACACACACACACACAACACATGCACACACATGCACATGCTCACGCACACACACACACACACACATGTGCACACACACACACACACTTGCACACACACACATGCACACACACACATACACACACACATGCACACACACACACATGCACACACACACACACACACATGCCCACACGTGCGCGCACACACATGCACACACATGCACACACATGCACGTGCTCACACACACACACACACACATGTGTGCACACACACACACACACACACATGTGCCCACACACACACACACAGACACTGACAGGTGTGTTGTGCTTCTCATTCCTCAGGTGAGCGGCCCTACAAGTGTCAGACCTGTGAGCGGACCTTCACCCTGAAGCACAGTCTGGTCCGGCACCAGCGGATCCACCTGAGGCCCCGTGGCGCTGACGGCTCCTCCGGCGCCAACGACGACGCCAGCGAGGATGGAGACTCCCCGACCCCCACCTCCACCTGCCCCCCTTCAGAGAATGAAAGTGAGTGTGGGAGCGCCGCCGCCGGGTCCAAGGAGCTGGAGGAGGATGAAGAGGACCTGAAGGAGGAGGAGGTGAAGGAACCTGCTCCACCACCACCCTCTTCAGTAGAAGCTGAACCCATAGCCCAGCAGACATCTACAGACTGGCCTGATGGAGCTGCTGGTTCAAAGAGCACCTCCACCAGCGACACCCCAGCAGACTCCTCCAAAGACCCCCCTCCCTCCTCTAGCTCTCCAGCAGGAGGCGCTGCAGCAGATGGACCTCCAGAAGGCTTTATTGAAGGAGTTCTGGAGCTCTACACCAAGCCCCCCCTGGAGCATATCCTCCCCAGCGGAGAGCCCCCCCTGGTGGGGGTGGAGTGACCCCAGCCCCCAGTGCCATGCAGCCAGCAGCAGCCCAGCTGAACCCTGAAGTGCCTTACTACTAGTCTTAGATGTTTCTGCTAGATCTTTATCTGCATCGTCTGGATCGGACTTTTAGAGCTTTTTATGATTCTGTTTCTGAGGGAATCAGCAAGTCAGCAATAAAAGATGATTTATTATTGTTCTATCTTTTGTTTGGAGACTTGATGATCAACGTAGGAGACACTTGAAGACCGATGGACATGGAAATCCCAGCCAGGCTCCACAGAACCGCTGCCAGGTTCTGATGCTGTGACATGAAAGCAAACGTTTGGAGCAGAACCCTTCAGTCCAACAGGCGCTGGTTGGACATTTGATGCTCTCCAGCTCCTCCTCAGCTTTATGACCTGGCCATGGACTGGAGGAAGTGGTGGGTCAGGCCGGTCCCACCAGCAACAGAATCTACTGGTTTAGTAACTGGAAACAACGGAGCAGTCGTCACACCATCTCTCCCTCTTTCCCCATGATCTTGTTGCTCGTCCTTTGGAGGAAGAACTCTGAAAGGGTGAAGATAGTGTTTGTTATAATAGACCCATCCCACTATGGACCCCCAGGACCCTCTCTGATTGGCTGATCCCATGGACAGAGGCTAAGCAGCCATCATGGCGGAGTGTTTATTCTTCTGCATGTGTGCGATTTATCGGTGATATTTAGGTGTGGGACGGGGAATTTGTGTTTCTTAAGTAACTGAACAAATGAAAGTGTGTGTGTGTGTGTCACCGTCGCCCCCTACTGTTGTCTTAGCTTGATTCCAGTGACACCAGCATGCTAGCATGTCCGGCCACTAACACTCATTCAGTTTACCTCAGCTGTGACTCTTTAACTGAATCTTCGCCCGGTCAGGGCGGCTCTGCGCATCGCCCTTAAATCTACGTCTTCCTCGCTGATACGTGGTTGCACCTTCGAAAGCAGACTTGCTACTGTGGGCCAAACCAGAGCTAGCCAGCGCCAACTCGTTAGCGTAGCCTCTAATGCAGGTAGCAGAGCTGAGTGTGGGGATAATGGCAGCTAAAGAAGAGTGATTTAGTTGAGAAGAACATTAAGTGCTAAGTTACTGCCTTTCACCATGAAAGTGGTCCACACGCTAGCTCAGTCCCCACCAGAGAGGGTCCGGCACCAGCTAGCTGCTTAGCTTCAAACATATCCAGTTGTTAGTGTCCCAGCGTTCCCTGGGCAGTATTACTTGTCTTCAGTCCTTGGACTGGGTTAGTATCAGTGGTCCAGTTGGTTCCAGCCTGTCCCAGTCCAACCAGCTTCAGGTTCTTCTGAATCATCTCTACTCAAGCCTGTGGTCCGGGATTAGAAGCTTCAGAGACAATCAGTTTCTATAAAAATGAACAAAAGACTCCTTTAATCTCAGACGGGTCCCTGAAGTAGACCGTAGGCCACTCTGGAGGACACGCGTACGGGTTACCAGGTTTAGGTCGGTGGGAACCGAGTTAACTAGCTGCACATAAACAACAAAGGGCTAACTGTACCGACACCGACCCAACTGGTACCGATGGTAATGGGAAGATGGTTCTGAGGGGTGGGGAGTGTGTGTGTGTGTGTGTGTGTGGGTAAATGGAATACTTTGCTACGTGTATAATTTTCTCGTTTTATATCTGATAACCTCAAAAGCAAATGAAACCTCAGCGGCTCGTATCAGAACTGTAAGTTCCTGCTGTTCCGCGGGTCAGAACTGTTCTGACCAGCACTAACCTCCAGCCCTTCTGCTCCTCCTCCTACCAGCACTTCAGTGCCGAGAGAAAGGGTCGGTTCAGCCCAGATGTTTTACAACATGATTTTCTGCAAACCCAGATGTTTAAACCGCCTTCAGAAGCTGTTTATCCTCTCTACTAATACCACTTCCATCACTGAGGAGAAACGGTGCGACACTTCCTCCACACCACCAGGTGGCAGTAGTGCCCACAGTAACATCAAACAGCAACATCAAAGGAGGAACGTTTGCTCCACTTCCCACTGGTTAACGCTCAGCTACGGGTCTTTGGTGCTTTTAAACACCTTTTTCTGTAATCACAGTTTTTGAGATTTTTAAAATCCATCAATCTGGTTGGGTCTGGTTGGATCTGGTTGGGTCTGGTTGGGTCTGGTTGGGTCTGGTTGGATCTGGTTGGGTCTGGTTGGGTCTGGTTGGATCTGGTTGGGTCTGGTTGGGTCTGGTTGGATCTGGTTGGATCTGGTTGGGTCTGGTTGGGTCTGGTTGGATCTGGTTGGGTCTGGTTGGATCTGGTTGGGTCTGGTTGGATCTGGTTGGATTTGGTTGGGTCTGGTTGGATCTGGTTGGATCTGGTTGGGTCTGGTTGGATACCAGATTTTTCAGGAAGGATCGCTCTTGGATTAAGTAGTAGAAACACAAACTACGACGCCGTTTTTCCGTTTCTCGCTTCCCCCTGTTGCTGTAAACATGGAATCGTACACCCCCACCAACCAGCTGCAGGGGGCGGGGTTTCAGCATGTAGGTCAGAATAATCTGGATGAAGATATTTTAGTAAATGTAGAAATGATGTTTAAAATGTACGAAGCGGCATAGTAGTGCTAGTACCAGGACTCTTGAAGGTGGAGCCAACAGATTATTTGTGTGGACAGGAAGTGGTTCGTTGTGGGCGGGGCCTTCACATTCAAAGTCTCCTTTGAAATAAAAACTGATTAAAAGTAAATCACAGCAGAAAGCAGGTTTCGTGTTAACGTCCGATCTGAACATATTTACTTAGAATCGTAGCAGGACATGTTCATTGAGCAGTAAGATGAATAAACGGTAATTCACGTTTGTCTTGACCGTTTACGTTAGCTTCACTGGTACAGTTAGCGATCTAACGACTGCTAGCTACGATTAGCGCTCTGTGACTGAAGCTCTCTGCTATACGCTTGAGCCTCACCACAACAGTAAAAGTGAATAATACGAGACTTTCGTAGCGATGTTAAACATGTTCAGGGCAAAAAGCTACACAGCTAAGGGCTGGCGCTGGTTTCTTCGTTTAGCTCCATAAACTTGCTTTTGACCAGCCGAGGGTTTGTCAGCGATTTAGAGCATTTTTGAGTTTGATCGTTTTTGGTTTGGAGGCAAAACAAGACAAATGTTAGCTAACACCGACGAGCCTCGGCGGCGGTCGTGGATTAGAACCGGCCCTTTCTCTGTTTTAGTCTCGATGCTTCTAGAGATCTGTGCCCGCTGTGTGTGTGTGTGTGTGTGTGTGTGTGTGTGTGTGTGTGTGGCCATACAAATACTGGACTTCCATTCGAATGCACATGGACTTTTTTAAACCGTATTTATTTGGATCCCGTGTGCGTGTGTGACTTGAGAAGAAGCCATGTATTAAATCTCACATTAATGCTGCAGAAGTGTTGTGAGGAAGCGCTGGGTTGTTTTGTGGACTCACTGGCTTGCCGTAGAGCAGGTCGGCGTGACTCAGACTAGCAATAAGAACCCTGAACCTAAAAGCTTTATGTAGATATCCTGTTTGTCTGGGTCTTCTGGTTCTGTTAATTTTTAGTTTGGTGGAGATTGTTTTCTTTATGAATTATAAATACATATAAACTGTGAAATCCATTGTGTTCAGTTAAAGGGTGACTTAGGTTAGTTTTTATTTGCATGTTAATCTAATCCATCCAGTTATGGATGATTCATCTTCTCTCCATCACTTCCTGTGCTACACACACACATATATAAATATGAAATTATATATAATCTCGCTCTCAGGGTCTTTCTCAAATCCATTTTTGAATTGCTTCATGTTCTTATTTCCTGAGTCAAATGTTCAGATTTATTATTTTCTTTTTAAGATGATTCAGATCTGTCAATCACTACATTTAGCACTTGACTGTGAACTTGTCATGGCCCAGTAAACGTGGCTGAGAGCAGACTTCTGATTCTGGCCCGTTTCTGTTTTAGTTGGAACCTTTTTAACCTTTAGTCCCAGACGAGGAGGACGTTCGACTCGCATGTGTGCTGGACCTCAATCTGAAAGCATTAATACACAATCGTCTCGTAAATTTCTCATCAGTTTCTCCTTTTTCTGCTGTTTGAAAACATGACAGTGTTTCACAAAGTCAAGAGATGTAAACTCTGTATTCAACCCAATAAGAAACAGCAATAAAGATTATGTTAAGGAAAGGTGTGCAAATCTACGTGGCTCACTGGTGTCTTCTTCCTCATTCACACCTTTTAAACTCACATTTCATTTATTTTCCTCTAAAGAAAAAAATGCAATTTTGGATAAAAAACAAACAAATTTTACTTTTTTACTTGAGCAGGAATGAGTTTTAAAATATAATTTTTTAGCATTAATGGGAGTAAAAACTACCATATTACAAACAGAATAAAATTATAAAAAAATTCCCTAAATGTTGCGCTGCACTACAGTAGACACATAATACACAACTTGCAGGCATCTTTTTTAACCATTAAACATCAGAGTAACTGCGTAACCACTCGGTGGCGCTGTGGGGCCATACGCAGGCTATGTTCTACTTCCGGTCTCCGTTTCAGCGGGAACCTGTTAACGGACTGGAGCTCCAGTAAGTAGAATACACGACTTACCGATCTGCGGTTTGCAGCTGCCCGATGTTTAATCTTATCAAGAGAAAAGATGTCATCCATAAATTTCTACCGTATCTCTGAGATGATTTATCTGTCTGTTAATTTTAGCTAAACGAGCTAACGCAGCATGCTAACACATCGCGTGGCTAACTCTGAAGCTCCACTAGCTCCTGTGTTGTCACAAACTAAACGTTATTTCCATTTAATCGTATACAGAATTATTTTCTTCCCTCCTCTAAGCCTGCCTCCTGAGCAGTTGCCTAGGTTTATGAAACACTAAAAGCTTCGTTCCCCTGCGCTGAAAACCGGTTGTTTGTGGGGCGCTCCCTTCTGGGTTGGACAGGTGTTGTGTCGAAAAGAGCACGCCTGCTGAGAATTGCAGGTAGAGAGTTGGGGGAAGGCTCTTCGTTCAGCTGCGTGTTGATGAAGTAAATGATTAGAAATATGAGAAACGAGACAGCTTTGTACTGACGGGCGGTAGCAAAATTGGTAATTAAAAAAACAAACTTTTTTTTTCGGAAGCGGAAGCCAGTCGGGAGCCAGTCTACTTCCGCGTCATGGGTCCCCGGAAGAACGCAAAAATGAATGCAAGTCTCTTTTTTTTATTACAAAACAAGCTTATTTACAGTACAAATAAGGCAAGCATGCAAATGTATTCACATGACATTTGAACAGGCAGTAAAAAGGGGAGTAAAAAGAATAAACAATGCAAGGGATACTGTACAATTCTAGGAAGATTACACAATAGTCTATACATATATTCATATCCGTTATCTTTAATACATTTAAGGGATTTTAGATACAAATTAAAATCATTTACAAATGCATTGAAAATAGGGGGTGAATTGAGTATTTTTTGTTTATGTATAAAAAGTGTTGCCAGACGGAGAACTAGACTGCAGCAGAGTTCTTGGTTCTTAGTTTGAAGGAGAGTTCCAAAGGTGACATCATCTTTTGAAATGGGATGTGGAATTTCAATTTGAGGTTGAATCCAGTCTTCAAAACAGTTCCAAAATGTCCGTGTCTTGTTGCATTCAAAGAAAATATGATCAGTTGTTTCGACATCCTTCTCACAAAAGGTACAGGAATTATCATCAATGTTAAAACGTTTTCTGAGAAGTTCCTTATAGAGGGATAGACATTGTTTACAATTTTAAAATGTGTTTCTTTGACTTTAGGTTGAATAGGAAGTTTTAAATAAAGAGTTCTTAGTTTAATAATGGATCTTTTACCAAATTTGTAAATGTTGTTGTTCTTGTTGACTTAACAAGGGTATAGTTGATCAGTAAAACACCGTCTAATAAATTGGTTGGTACACTTTTTATCAATAAGGATGGAGATAGAGCCATACTGTGGATTTATAGGTTGGTGTTGAATAATGTTTCTGTACTGGAAAACCACCTCTTTAGGAAGCGCTATTAATAATTTCATAAAATCAGATTTAGGAGGGCGAAAGTTATATTTAAGACAAAATTCATCGTACCTTAGTAGTTCACCATTATCTTTCATCAAGTGTACAACAGACCGTATTTTTCTATTCATCCAATCTTCATTAAATAGTGACCTATTTTGGTGTAATGTATATCTATTGTTCCAAATTAAAGAAGAGTGAGGGGAATAATTATTTACATACAACAGCTTCCAATACGTTAGTACTTGTTTGTGGAACTCTGATACAGTAAAAATTTTAGACCACCCATTTTGTTAAATATATGATTTGGGATAGAATTCCAGAAAGCGTTTGGGTTCTTGAGCCAAGATTTTAGCCAATTGATTTTGAGTTTTCCATTAAGGCAATTAAAATCTGTTGCTTTTAAGCCTCCGTCTTTAATTTCTTTGACCATTTGATCCTTCTTGATATAGTGTGGCTTGTTCCTCCAAATGAAGTTGAAATTGATGGTATTAATTTTTTTAATTACCGTAAATCCTCTAATACAGGCCGGTATTCAATTAAAGGCCGGGTCTCCAATTTTGGCCGGTGTCGGAGTCGGCGGAGGTGAATAATGGCCGGTCTCTTATTGTGGCCGGGTGGAATGTGGTAACAAGCAAGTACGGGGGGCGGTTGTGTCATCGTCTCACTTTTGATTTGCCAGTGATAGACCGCGAGGGTAACTAACCGTGCGGAGACGAAGAGGAGGCGAAAATTTGATATCAAGTTCAAAGAGAACGTGCTGATTATGCTGCAGAACACTCTGGGGAGCAGTAGCAGGGGTTGTATGAACTAGTCGACTTCACCATGACATTTTATGCCTGTCATCGACTAGTCGCTGTCACGTGATAATGACCGGCAAGATGCAGTCCTCGGAAAAGACAGCAGCCTGTCAGCAGGTGACAAGCTCCTGCGCTCGGGGGGGGCAACGCGCTGTGCCAGAGCGTTGGTACTGACACGCGATCGTTCATGTCGGTTCATTTCCTTTAATGTTTTCTGTCTTTTATTTGCGCTTGATGTGTTTCGCTGCTGTGGAGCGGGGCGCATCACCTTGTCATCCGGTGACGCACCGATTAGGGCTGTCGCGGTAACCGCAAAAATGAAATATCGCAATATGAAGAAGCCCACCGCACTGCATCATGCGCCACCGCGATTACTGAACTTGGTTCAACTCAATGATGCATGTTGAGAAGGATGGCTGCACTGGTATCAAAACGAAACGTTACTTCGCTCCTTTGGGAGCACTTTGGTTTTCAGTACGTCAGCTGCTGCGCAGCCAGAGTCCTTGGCCGAGACAGAGCTGCCACCAGCGGCAAAAAAAAAAAAAAAAAACGCTCGGAGACCTGCTGAAGTCTCGGACAAGCACTGCTCCTGCAACCGTCCCGAAGAGAGTTTGAGCCGAGCTGGAGCTCACTCGCTACCTGCAGGAGGGTGCATCCACCCTAAAGAACCCCCCTGACATGGTGGAGCAACAACCGGGAGAGATTCCCTTTGCTCGCCAGAGTCGCACGCAGGTACGTGTGCGTTAGTGCAACAAGCGCACCATCCGAGAGGGTTTTCAGTGTTGCTGCAAATGTTGCCTCCCCTCTCAGATTCTCTCTCAAACCGTATATGGTTAACCTGCTGGTTTTCCTTGTGGGTAACACGGACGTGACCGAGCTATAAATCACCGTCATTCGTGTGTGTGAAAGTGAAATGATAGTGTGCCCGCCCCCCCCGCCGCGCGTGCGCCCGGTACATGTAATTTTTTATGCTTGATTTTAAACAACTAAACAAAATGGGGACTTGTTTCTTATTTGTTAGATGCTGCAGCCAAATTTGCATTTAAAAGTTTAACCTTCTCCTGAATTTTGTTGTTTTTAAGTTCAGTCGGACGCCGACTGTCGGACAAACAAACGTTACTGCGATCTGTGTTGTTACTGCCCTTTGATCTGCATTCAGTAAAGTGTTATAAAAGAAGGCACGGCAATTTTTAACCTTTTTTAAATGTGTAAACATTATGTTTAGATAGTACTGCAATAAAAAAAGGACTGCAATATTAAGCCACCCTGAATCACCGCAGGAGGAAATCCTCAACCGCGACAGCCTAAGCACCGATCACTGATACGGCCGCCAAGCAGCGTGCACTCTGCTGTTTTTGCGGTCGGTAGATCTTTTAGAACTGCAGTTCAAAGGTAACTCATGAGGTGAATATATATGAACCCAGGTAGCAGTTTCTCTTTAGGATTGAGAGGAGATGCAGGAAGATAATAAACAGACAGGACAGAAAAATAGTCAAATAAAAACAAGTTAGTTTTTGTACCTGCTGGTTGCAACAAACAGACATCATTGAAGGTAATCAGAAGTGAGGAACAGAAAATGAAATAATTATTTTAATGTTTAGAGCAGCAGGAACTCCGAGAGGCTGCAGGCGCATCAGTGAGTTTGCGGCCGCTGCGCAGGGGGAGGGGGGAGAGGGCTGAAGCAGGGGGAGGGGGGAGAGGGCTGAAGCAGAAACTACCGTTGTTAAAAGAAATGTGTTTAACTTTGAAAATGTGGGCGCAATTTTAATTGTCAAAAACTCCAGCGAACCATTAGTTCATTTTGCTCAAATAGAAATAGAGGCCTGCCTCTAATACTGGCCCTCCTTCCAATAAAGGCCTGGAGCTTGATGAGCTTGAGTCAAATACAGGCCCAGGCCTGTATTAGAGGATTTACGGTATGTTGTTTGAGATTGCAGTACTGCAGATTGGATAAACTAATCTAGATTTACTCTCCATTTTGGTTAAATAAATGTGCCCTAATATGGAGGGATCCCTCTGAAGCCAAATATTTAGTTTGGATTTAATTTCATTAAGTTTATTAGTTATGTATGTCCTTAGGTCAAATTGTTGGCCTTTGGAAATACAGTGGGGCAAAAAAGTATTTAGTCAGCCACCGATTGTGCAAGTTCTCCCACTTAAAATGATGACAGAGGTCAGTAATTTTCATCATAGGTACACTTCAACTGTGAGAGACAGAATGTGAAAAAAATCCATGAATTCACATGGCAGGATTTTTAAAGAATTTATTTGTAAATCAGGGTGGAAAATAAGTATTTGGTCAATAAAAAAAATTCAACTCAATACTTTGTAACATAACCTTTGTTGGCAATAACAGAGGTCAAACGATTACTATAGGTCTTTACCAGGTTTGCACACACAGTAGCTGGTATTTTGGCCCATTCCTCCATGCAGATCTTCTCGAGAGCAGTGATGTTTTGGGGCTGTCGCCGAGCAACACGGACTTTTAACTCCGTCCACAGATTTTCTATGGGGTTGAGGTCTGGAGACTGGCTAGGCCACTCCAGGACTTTCAAATGCTTCTTACGGAGCCACTCCTTTGTTGCCCGAGCGGTGTGTTTGGGATCATTGTCGTGTTGGAAGACCCAGCCACGTTTCATCTTCAAAGCTCTCACTGATGGAAGGAGGTTTTGGCTCAGAATCTCACGATACATGGCCCCATTCATTCTGTCCTTAACACGGATCAGTCGTCCTGTCCCCTTAGCAGAAAAACAGCCCCAAAGCATGATGTTCCCACCCCCATGCTTCACAGTAGGTATGGTGTTCTTGGGATGCAACTCAGTATTCTTCTTCCTCCAAACACGACGAATTGAGTTTATACCAAAAAGTTCTACTTTGGTTTCATCTGACCACATGACATTCTCCCAATCCTCTGCTGTGTCATCCATGTGCTCTCTGGCAAACTTCAGACGGGCCTGGACATGCACTGGCTTCAGCAGCGGAACACGTCTGGCACTGCAGGATCTGATTCCCTGCCCATCTTAGGTGTGTTCTTGCTGTGTCTTTCTAAATCCATTCTTTCGTTCTTTTTTAAACACAAACAGTTTTGTTTACCTGTTTGTAGCTACAGTTTCGCCGACGGCTGCCGGCGAAACTGTAGCTACAAACAGGTAAACAAAACTGTTTCTGTGTTTAAAAAAAGAACGAAAGAATTGATTCCCTGCCGTTGTAGTGCGTTACTGATGGTGACCTTTGTTACTGTGGTCCCAGCTCTCTGCAGGTCATTCACCAGGTCCCCCCGAGTGGTTCTGGGATTCTTGCTCACCGTTCTCATGATCACTTTGACCCCACGGGATGAGATCTTGCGTGGAGCCCCAGATCGAGGGAGATTATCAGTGGTCTTGTATGTCTTCCATTTTCTGATAATTGCTCCCACAGTTGATTTTTTCACACCAAGCTGCTTGCCTATTGTAGATTCACTCTTCCCAGTCTGGTGCAGGTCTACAATTCTTTTCCTGGTGTCCTTCGAAAGCTCTTTGGTGTTGGCCATAGTGGAGTTTGGAGTCTGACTGTTTGAGGCTGTGGACAGGTGTCTTTTAAACAGATAATGAGTTCAAACAGGTGCCATTAATACAGGTAACCAGTGGAGGACAGAAAAGCTTCTTAAAGAAGACGTTACAGGTCTGTGAGAGCCAGAGACTTTCCTTGCTTGAAGTGACCAAATACTTATTTTCCACCCTGATTTACAAATAAATTCTTTAAAAATCCTGCCATGTGAATTCATTGATTTTTTTTCACATTCTGTCTCTCACAGTTGAAGTGTACCTATGATGTAAATTACTGACCTCTGTCATCATTTTAAGTGGGAGAACTTGCACAATCGGTGGCTGACTAGGGCTGCTCAATTAATCGAATTTTAATCACGATTACGATCTGAGTTTTGAACGATTATAAAAAACAAAACAAGCCGATTATTTGCTCCTCCCGCTTGCGCTGCCCTGAGTTGCAAATGAAGCGCTCCTCCCACAGTGTTGCCAACTTGGCGACTTTGACGCTATTTCTAACAGCTTTTCAGACCCCCTTTTTGACTTTTTAAATCTTAAAAGTACCTAGCGAACACCTCAGAAACATCTCTGGTAACCCTTAGCTACTTTCTGGATAACTGTTGTTGACATTTCCTGCAGGTTAGCTAAAAACTCCGCCTGCGCTCTGGACCGTTCTTCAGGACATTAGGAAAGGGAATGATGCAGTGATGTGTCGGTCGCTAAAGAAACGGCTCTCAGAGCCGGCTCCCTGTTAGAGTAACCAGAGTAAGTGACACACACCGCACCTGCGGGCTCCTGAGCCGATAAAAACAGCTAAATGAGCGCGTGCGGCGTGCTAAACACACGTGCAGCTTGCCCCTGATTGCTGTGAGACCGGGTTGGGGGTTGGGGGGTGCAGCTGTGGTTGGGACAATTATTACATTAACTGATGGACGACTTGTAAATAAATAGTTTATAAATAAGGTAGAAATAAGTTCCTCACACTGATAACTAATAACTAATCTCTCTGAGGACACGGTGCTAGTGCACTCTCCTACAGCACCTTGACACGACTCAATAAATGTTATGCAACATTTTGTGAACATCAATTTATTTGCATGTATTTGTTATAAATGCCACTGTATAATTCTTGCTGTCGGTATTTGCAAGATATTGGTATTTGGGTCTGTACTGGTTAGACTTAAATGAGTTAAACCAAGGTCTATAGCCCTTGGGTCATAAACTACGAGCTATAAGTATATTGGTCTTTTTATACTGGGAATCAGGAGTTATTTTAGTGATCATCTTGTTTCTTATTTTTGTCCTGATTGTGCCCTGAGCAATTTTATGACTGAATAAAAACAAATAAAATCAACATAAATAGAAAAATCGTCCAAAATAATCGAGATCTCAATTTCAGTCACAATAATCGTGATTATTATTTTTGCCATAATCGAGCAGCCCTATGGCTGACTAAATACTTTTTTGCCCCACTGTATATGTTTCTAGATATTTAATTTCTGAATTGATGGGAATGTACAAATTTCTTTTAGAGGGGAGTCATGAACAGCCAGTAGTTTGCATTTTTTTTTCAAATTCAGCTTAAGCCCAGAGGCTGCAGAGAATAACTTTATTTTATCAATAGCAATAGGAATTTGTTTATAATTTTTTAAGAAAAGCATGGTGTCACTGTCATCCGCTAATTGACTTATGATCAATTCAGTGCTGTAGCGTCATAAATGTCCTGTTTTTGACCTAAAGGTCATGATCTGCTGCGTCTGCTCGAGCAGAGACATAAAGTCTCTGACAGGCTAATCTACATGAGATAGTGGCCAAGGTCTTTCATGCACTCTGCTCATCTGAACTGCTTCACCTCTTTACAGCTTAAGACAAAGATGAAGAACTCTCTTCATAAACACATTATCAACAACTTTGTTATTACCAATAATAATGTGAGCCCAATGTTCAATCATTCTGTGAAATAACAATGTTATTACTTGATATTACAATCCTGTGATCAGTAGTATTTTAGAAGTAATTATAATCCTGGAAATTTGCACTAGACACTGAAGACACGTAATGCTAAAGTCACACGACACATTTCCTTTGTCTGACCCAATCAGAACCTTCGTTTCTGGCTAGGCGTGGTTATCTGTGGTGTTTGTATGAACCCTCTTTTGCATGTCACATTCTGATTCGCCCGTAAACCAAAATATGACAATTATAAAAACTATCCCACGCCACCTTTTCTTTAGTTCAAAGCGTTCTAGAGGAGTCTCGGACCGGCCATCCGGACTTCCTCTTCAGCCAAAAGAACCTCGACAAGCTGGATAAAATCTGTTGCGTTACACCTGACCACAACGGTTCCTTCAGAATAAAATCTGAACCTCACGCCCCGTTCAGGGTCTCGCTGATGCCAATGATAACCTGTCGTGACCTGGAAGCATTCCCAGACTAGTTTGGTCGGCACCGCTGCTTTTCTACCGACTTCGGTACCAAGGAGGGTCCAAGAGGACCTCGACATTCTGGATCTAAACGTAGGCTTCCCCTGGGGTACGTAGACCAACAGATGGCGTCTCGTGTGTGTTATAAATCTCCAATTATAGTTTAGAGCGAAACATTCACTCCCACTCAGAACTAACTGCTTCTCCAGATCCACTGGTTCTGATAGTAACATTTAGAGCCCTGCACGGGCCTACATTCTGAGCCCGTGTCCGGCCCGGGTGGAGCCCCAGCCCGAAAAGGTTTTCAGGATTCTCTGGCCCGACCCGAGCCCGTCTTTTTTTAACCAACTAAATGAAAACAAAGTGCGTCAATCCTGACCAATGTGTTAAAAGACTTGCAGGATCCGATCATTTTGTTTTTCCCTCATTTACCGTCACGGAGATAACGGCGCACTGGCTCTGGTGGTAATCAAGTTACATTTTATCTCTTTGCAGCAATTTTCACAAGAAAACAGAACAGTTAAAAGCAGGGATTGTGTTGACCGGATAGTTCCCGTATTTGACCGTTAATTTTGACGGAGAAAGAATAGAAAGAATTACCCCGAACTGACATTTTATTCTACGCACATCGCAGATGTAGCTAAATCACTCAAGAAATGATTCACATCTGAGCATCTGAGCTGGACACCGCTCAGCGCAGCTCGCTCTCAGCGCGTATGTACGGTCCACAGCGAGCTGAAGATGTGGAGAGGGGCTTGGAGCGCGTCGCAGAACCAGAGTGCATGCGGGAAGCTTCCTCCAACTGAAGCGAGTGTTTTCCAAACCCGGTCTCTCAGAGAGACTTGTCACTTAGAAAATGTTCCCTGATTATGAAACTTTGGCTGAATAGCGCTTGTTCCCGTCTCCAATGTGGCGACACATCCAGGAGCCGTCTGAGGAGAATCCCAGAATCTCACATCCTCGTCAGCTCAGGAAGCGCCTATGATTACGCACAAGCGTGACGCGTCAACCCGGTCTCACAGTAAGACTGGGTTGGGCCTGTTCAGGTTTACGCAGACAGTCTTTACATAGAATTGACTTACAGATATAAAATTAATTCAGTAAAATATAAAGCTTTTTATTTAAATATCCATTCATTATTTTACAAGCACAGAGAGCCGCATCAGATTCAGATCAGCGGGAAGATTCCTCCGACTGAATTCAGTGGGAGGAACCTTCCCGCATGTGCTCTGGTTCTGCGACGCGCTCCAAGACCCTCTCCACAGCCGGGCGACCCGAGGGCCTAGGGCTTCAGTGCAGGGCTCTACCTTGCATCATGTGACCACGGCGGTAACATAACGTCACGTGACACGGGAGATAACGTTATATTTTATACGTATTAGTTTCTATATATATATATTAGGGCTGCAACAACGAATCGATAAATTCGATGAAAATCGATTACTAAAAGCGTTGGCAACGAATTGCGTCATCGATTCGTTGTGTTGCGCAACTCTTCCAAAAGCCCCCTCCCCTCCCGCCCGCCGTTGCGCGCAGACCGGTGGAGAGCCGGCAGGTGTTTGCAAGAGGAACATGGCAGAAGCAGCGAGACCCCAAAAAAGTAAAAACTTCTAAAGTTTGGGAGCATTTTCAGTTAAATCAGGCGAAGACATGCAACGTTTGTAGGTCAGACTTAGCATGGCACGGGAGTACTACGGTGATGATGCAGCGTCTTAAACGCAAGCATGTCAGAATCATCAGCGAGGAAGGAGAGAGCTCGGTGTCCGGGTAAGTTAAAAACTTTTCAAAAGTGATTCACCCAAGCCCCGGATTATTACACAGGCTAGACATGCCCTAAGCTCGTAAAAAAAAGTCTATAAAATTGTAAGCACGACGCTATTAGATAGGCGGGGGGGGGGGGGGGACGACGACGACTCGCGCCGCTGCGAACCGGTTCCGCCGTCACATTTCCGCAGAAACTGGTTGATCACACCGGGGCCAGACTACTAACATGTGGCTTTACAACCACAATGTCCTCGGAAGCAAAAACACTTTTAAAAGGGAGGGAGGAGTCCTAACTGTTGCTGCAGGCGTGTTGTGTGAGAGTGCAGTTATATACTGGTTCATATATTTTTGGGTTCAGTTGCTTTCATGTGGCCTAATGTGAGTCTATTTGGGATCATTGGAATGATCAGCAGCATTTCTTGATGTGACTTTATGGCAGTTGCCCAGGGCATACCATACCATACCATACCATTTTATTTATAAAGCGCATTCAACATGGCATTACAACCAGACAAGGCGCTGTACATTAAAAGATTACAGTTAAATTAACACGTTCAGAATGACATTTAAAGCATAGTTTATAAGAAAAAATGAAAACAAGAAAATACTCGAACTAACAGTCGTAAAACACTAAAAACACAAAGGAATGTGAAACAACAGATAAAAACATATGAAAGAACCACAGTAATACAGATGTTAATTATTGTGCATTGTATTGTAGAAAGAATGCAGATGTCGAAAGTGGTCCATGATTATGTATTATATGCAAGGTTGAAGTAGTGAGTTTTCATGCGAGATTTAAAAATGCTAATTGTTGGTGCTTGCCTCACTAGTAGTGGTAATGCATTCCACAGCTTGGGAGCACAGACAGAGAAAGCCCTTTCTCCACGGCTTTTCAGACGTGCGTTTGGAAGAGCTAGGAGGAGCTTATCCTCAGACCTGAGAGCACGAGGCGGATTGTAGTAATGGACGAGTTGACACAGATATGGAGGAGCTTGACTGTTCAGGGATTTATAAGTGAGCAGCATGATTTTGAAATTGATCCTGAGATGAACGGGCAACCAGTGGAGAGATTTTAGAATTGGTGTAATGTGCTGTCTTCTGTCAACTCCAGTCAGGAACCTAGCTGCTGAATTCTGGACTAGCTGAAGTCTAGATTGAGCTGCTTTACTGATGCCGTATAAGCAGGAGTTGGAGTAATCCAGCCGTGAAGTGATGAAAGTGTGGACTACTGATTTGAGAAGACGGACACTCAGGATGTGCTTAAGTTTAGAGATACGCCTGAGGTGGTAAAAACATGATTTAACTGTGTTATTGACCTGAGCATCCATCTTCAGAGCCTGGTCTATTTTAACTCCAAGGTTGGAAATTACAGTGGAGACATTAGGTGAGAGATAGTTGAGGTCAGGTTGAAGAGTAGCCGGGATGCTGTGAGGATTAAAAACGATTACTTCTGTTTTGGAGTCATTCAGATGGAGGAAGTTATCAGCAAGCCAAAGCTTAACATTATCGATACAATCAGACAGAACTTGCATTGATTGAGTTGGCTTGAATGAAAAGTAGATCTGACAGTCATCAGCGTAAAGATGGTATGAGACAGCGTGCCTTCTGAAAATGGCTCCTAAGGGCAGTATATAGAGGTTAAATAGTAACGGGCCGAGTATTGAACCTTGTGGGACACCCCAACGGAGACGTTGTGACTCGGATGAACAGCCATCCAACATGACTCTAGCGGACCTGTTATAAAAGTATGACCTGAACCAATCTAGGGCTGAACCAGAAATGCCAGCCCAAGTCTGAAGTCTGGTGATCAAGATGTTATGATCGATCGTGTCAAATGCTGCTGATAGATCCAAAAGTAGCAGAACCACATGGAAACCTGAATCTAAAGCGAGAAAAATGTCATTAAACACCCGAACATGAGCAGTTTCAGTGCTGTGCTGTTTTCTGAAACCAGACTGAAAAATGTCCATTACCTGATTGTCATTTAGATGTGTCAGCATCTGTTCATACACTATTTTCTCAAGGACCTTAGATAAAAACGGTAATTTGGAAATTGGTCGGAGATTAGAGTAATCAGTGGGGTCGAGACCAGGTTTTTTCAAGATTGGCTGAAGAACGGCGTGTTTAAAGGCAGAAGGAACTTCAGCCAATGTCAAGCTACTATTTAAGATGTCTAGCACATTATGGCTAATGAAAGGAAAAACCTCTTTCAGGAGACGTGGTGGGATAACATCTTCTGGGGAGCCAGACGGTTTCATGGCAGCAACAGTTTTTTCTAGATAGGGCAGAGAGATGGGCTGAAAGCTTTGAAGTTGCACATGAGGGGGAATGACTGAATCAGGAACATGGTTGGTTTGGTGAATCTGAGCTCTGATTACACTAATCTTATTTAAGAAAAACTGCAGGATTTGGTTACACAAGTCAGCAGACGCAGAGGAAAATAGTTTTGTAACTGGTGAAAGCACTGCATTCATAGTTTTATATAACACACCTTGATTATTAGAATTAGCCGTTACGATGCTTGCAAAAAATCGATTTCTTGCGCCTCTGACTGCTCTTTGGTACTGAGACCACGCCTCTCTCATGGATTCAAAGGATACAGTAAGCCTGTCTTTTATCCATTTACGTTCCAGTCTTCTGGCATGTTGTCTCATGGAACGAGTTTGCTCGTTCAGCCATGGGTCAGGTCGGGATGTATTTCGCCTTGATTTTAATGGAGCGACAATATCCAAAGCAGCCAGACAGGATGAATCAAGCGCATGAAGTAATCCCTCAACAACCGTAAATTCATCAGTAGATTGAAATGGAGCTGAATTCAAAGCAAGAATAGCAGCAAAATGTGCAGCAGTATTGGGTCCGATTGTTCGAGAGAAGCTGGGACGGAAACACTCAACACGAGAGGCAGAGTCTAAGTTCATATTAAACACAACTGGTGAGTGATCAGAAAAAGTTGCAGGTAGAATGCCAAGATCACTAATTTGCAGCCCATGACAAAAAATCAGGTCTAGTGTGTGTGTATGACCATGAGTGGGTCCATTAACACGTTGGGACATGCTAAATGAGTCAATAAGATCTAAGAAATCCTTTACCAAAGGTTTGTCAGGACAGCAGACATGAATATTAAAATCACCCAGCAAGAGTATTTTTCCATATCTGCAGGAGACGTCTGCCAGGAAGTTTGCAAATTCATTAAGAAAATCCTTGTTATAGGGTGGTGGACGGTAAATGAGTGCACATAACAATGGAGGGGAACGTCCCAATTCAAACAAACTTAATTCAAAAGACAATGGAGTTGATTGATGGGTAATCGGTGTGCAGACAAGATCTGATTTGAATATAGTCAATAGACCTCCGCCCCGGCGCTGTGCTCTTGGAATGTTAATGAAGGAGCATCCAGGAGGTAACATTTCAACAATAGCAGCTGAATCTCCAGGGGTTAACCATGATTCAGTGGCGCATAGAACAGACAAGCTATTGTTCAGGAAGAATTCCTTCAGAATAAAAGTTTTATTTCCAACCGATCTGGCATTGATCAGTGCAAAGCGAGTCGACTGCTTTCCCGATGGAAGAGAAAGTCCGGCTCCATCAAATCTTGCAATATACTGTAGGTTGGCCAGATTTATTCCCCGCTGATTGTGCCGTCCAAAACGAGAGCGGCGAAAACGAGAGCGGGAGGGCAACCCGGTGGAACCCAAAGAAACAACAGGCACCAAGCACCCACCTCGAGCATCAGGGGCACTCCGAAAGCACCGCTCCTTTCCCCATACGCAGTAATCTGATGTGATTAGGCGATCTCCACATCTCCCCCGATTGTGTGCCGCAAGCTGGTCAGCAGCGGTCGGCTGCCGGATCATCCTCGGTTCCGAAGCACGCATACAGCGCTTGGCTCCGTGAGCTCCCAGCTGGAGAATCATCCCCACATCCCACGCACTCGCGCAGCTCTCAGCTCCGTGAGCTCCCAACTGGCCGGTCATCCACACCTCAGACACATCCATGTAACATTCAGCTCCATGTCCTC
>NC_091747.1:64129936-64157436 GCF_043380555.1 Nothobranchius furzeri
GTACTGCTACGTGGAACGAGCCCCCGCACCGTGAGAACAAACATCTCAGCTCTGAAGCCGATCTTCATCCGCATACGTCACACGTCACGTGATCAGGAAGCAGAACATCCTTGTGTTAGGAGATCGTAAAAAAAGTGAGGCGCGAACCGGAAAAGCTTCTGCCGATCACGATTCAACAATTATGAAAGAACGGATAACGCTCGGAAACACGCGGATTCTTCCTGATGTAAGAGGTGAGTCTCCGCTTTGTTTTGGTGTCGACATCATCCTAGCGCGCAACGTTCTGTCACTCTTAAAAAAAACCAGTAAAGACGCTGAAAAGCGCTGGCAGCGAATGAGTGAACAGCAGATGACCAACACATAGAGAAGGGTGTAAATAAAGATCAGTCCCCGCTACACATCTTAGATATTTCTTCTCCACACGGTTTCAGATAAACTGTTCATTAAAGGTACGACACGAGTCCTACAGTGAGATGATCACTAAAGACTCGTGTCTCTGGGAGGTCTCCGGTGTGATCTATGTTTATCTATTAGGTAGACGCTTTTATCCAGAACACCGTACCTATAGGGCATGTTGTGATCTGTGGGGATACCAGAGTACCCGGAGGAAACCCACGCATGCACGAGGAGAACGTTCAACTCCACATAGAAAGGCTGCAGCCGAGTTTTCAACCTGCAACCTTCTTGCTGCGAGGCAACAGTGCCAACAATTGCACCACGCTGCAGCCCTATCTAACGTTGCAGCGCCGACATTTGTAACTCCAGAACGGCGGGAGGTTCTGTTTTAGCTCTTCTGCACCTGACAGCGGTTTCTGAGCATGCTAGCAGTGGCGCTAACGTAAAAAACATCAAGAACAAGAAGACCTACTTTGTGAACACACCGACAGGATGACCAACTTGCAGTCCCGTCGACGTAAAAGGAAGTCCATCAGCTTCCCTTTGTCCTCCAACAGGTGGACCATGGGAGCCAGCTTCACCTGGAGGTACCACAGGTAACCTGAGACAGATGAGCAGACATTAACCACAGCTAAATTCAATTCAATAAAACTTTATTAATCCCAGAGGGATTACTGCTCGTTGTGATCAGTAACTGGATCTGATGGACTCTGAACTCAATCTTAGACCGACTAGACACTAGTCCTCTGATGAGACTCGACTCTTTAAAACATCTAGTGATTTGTTCGTGTTTAACACACCTTCACTGGCGCTGATGATGATGTCAGGCTGGAAGACACTCCAGGATGAAGAATCTTTGGGTTCAAAAGGTCAGGAAAACAAGCATGAATCAGAATAAACTCACTGCTAAGGCAAGACAAAACAGAACCGGGGAAGACTGAGGACACTGCCTTGAGGGATGCCACTGCAGAAATTTCTGTGTAAAGCGTAGGGAGGATACAAAGCTGACATGGCACCGGAGGCTGAGATGGAACCACAACCGGACCTGCAGGGACACAAACCATCAGAGTGAGAAACAAACGCACCACACCCAACCCCCCCAGGAGCAGGTGTGTACCTGACAGAGATACCCTGTATGGGTGAATGGACCGGGCTGGTAGGACAGGCTGGTGAGTGTTGACGGCACAGTCCGGTTCCTTCAGCTTGATATCGAAGATCAGTGATGTCTTACGGACAAACAGGAAGTGATGTAATCAGGTGTAGTTTAGTTTTATCGGACAGCACAGAAGACAAAGGGTGTTTCTCAATGTCAAGAACCTCACCTGGATGTCTTGGTCCCACCCCGGTTGTCAAGGAGATACGTCATCAGGAACCGCCAAGGCGTGTCCCAGTATTTGTGCCAAGCGTCTGTTCTCTGTTTGTTAGCCGTTTAGCTAGCTGAGCAAGGATATATGGGAGAAGCCTTGTAGCCTGGCCTTGGCCCAAACTTTCACAGAACAGCGCGGCATTTTAAAAGGATCAGACGCCGGCAGCGACTTCAGGGGCAAAGTTCCCGTTTAAATGTACGTCAACTAAATGTAGCTATCGGGTTGATACCTACAATCCAAAGCAGTTAGCTGTGGTTGGCTAGTTGCTCAGTAGTAGCAGCTTCGGTGGCTAGCAGGTCCCAACTCGCTTACATACTTAATTTAACCAATTATACACAATTAAAAAGGCTCGTTAGACATTTATACTGAAACTTATACGTATAAAATAAAACGTTACCTCATGTGACACGACTGCCATGGTCACCTGAGGTAAGAATGTTCCATTTAATTGTTTCTTCTACCAAGGAAGGACGTGTCCTTGTAAGCAAGGCGCCTCGACGTTGAGAAACACCCAGTGTTGCACGTAAACTGTTGCTCAGTAAGAAGAAAGGAACCTCTGGTTCTGACCTGTGAACTCTGGTGATGAACAACAACCAGGTTGTCCACGATGTTCAGAGCAAACTTCCCCGTTGTGTTCAGCTTCAACACATGACTCTTCTTACACGGGCCTTCCCTGCAGAACACAGCAGAACCTGTGGTCCACATGTGGGATGGGAACCCTAGTTCTCAGACATGTGCTGCATGTCCACGCCTAACGCCACCGAACCTTTAACCCGAGAGTTTACCCAAACCAGCGTCTGAACCTGGGGAGGTTTAGCGCCTTCACTGAAACGAAAAGGTACGTAGAACTAAAACGATGCAGATCTACATCAGATTCGGTTTGGAGACACAAAACCTCTGCAGGTTTACAATCACTGATGATGTCATCACAATCAGCTCGTCCTGCAATTTAGACCGTCTTCTAACGGAGTCTCATTTAATTCTCCGACTGGTCTCCAACTCGTCCCACATTTCTCTCAAGTTCCAACTGTTAACACCTGCTCCAGGAACTAGGGATGTCCCGTTCCCGTACGAACATCGGCCCAAAAACACCAGATTTTATCGGAACGCATCAAAAATCTCCGATGTCAGCAGGACGTTCCGCTTTAAACTCCATTCCAGCAGTTCTACCCATCAGCTCCCAGATCCAAAGTCCAGGTGATCAGAACAGTGTGTGCTAGCCCCATGTGGCTGTGTATTTGTTAAGAGTGTGACAGACAGCTTGGCTGGGAGCACAAGTTTCCTGCGGTGCAACAGAACCAGACTAACACGTCCAACCCCATCGTGCGTTGGAAGCAGGATCACTGAGGATTTTCTCACTCGACTTGTAGCGGTTGGTCTGCGTTTCCTCATCTCTCTAAACTCAGCTGTTCACATTCATGCAACCAAAGGTTAAGGGAACACTGGTCGGTTTTTACACTTACTGACGCTGGCTTGTTTTCAGTGCCAGTAAATCCCTGCACCGAGCCTTGTGTACGTTCCACTCTACGGAGCAGGTACAGGCACGTATGTTTGTGCTGATATCGTATCGGACAGCACTGAAGGACTGGAAGTAAAAAAAGATGTACGGAACATCCCTACAGGGAACATCTGTCCAGCGACACAAGAGCACGTCCACCAGACTCAGCAGGAAGTCCAGAACATTCCCAACAACCGTTTTAGTTTAGTAACGTCCCAAACATAAAACAGTTTCATGTGAGAACCGACCCTCAGTGACTCCTTCTGCAGGTTCAGAACAAAGGAAAAGAAATCCTTTGATCTTTTTCTTCTGCTCATTTAGGAACTGGTTGGTTGTTAGCTCAACCAGAACCGGTCCGGACGGGCCAGTGTGTGTCGTTACCTCGGTAGGTGATACAGAACCACCTCTGCACCAGGGCTGTTGGGCGTCCTGGAGTGATGCTTCAGATACATGACGTACAGCTGGCCGTAGCTACACACACACACACACACACACACACACAGAGTTATCCCCAATCCACATGAAGTGGAACTATTATTTACTCTCATTACATGGTTGCTATGGCGACATCTCGCTCAGACAGGCTGAGTTTGGCGGGTTTGGGGATGACCGGCAGTTCGATCTCAAACTTAGACATCTTGGAGATGGTTCCGTTCTGGGAAAGATGGATATTCACTATGAAAACACACACACACACACACACACACACACACACACACACACACAGGACGTGGGACTCACCCTGAAGGCCAGCGGCTGCAAGACGTTTCCCTGGACAGTAGTGGACAGCAGGAGGACGGCCGTCTCTGGACAGTACTGGTACCAGTTCACGTTGATGTTCTGACTCTTCTGCAGCTTCAGGCTGCGTTTGTCTGGAAACACCTGAAACCCACATTTCAGAACATTTCCTGCTGCTCCACATCTAAACAACAGTTTGACTCTGCAGAAGCGTCTGGCGCGCCACCGGTCTACCTGATAAAACTCAACGCCCTGGTCTGTTATGAAGACGATCTCGTTCCAGCTGGTCCAACAGAACCCCAGAACGTTGGCGTTCTTCGTCTGCAGAGCGACACAGAGGGTTACTGAGGGAACAGGAGGGAACGGAGATGTTTGACCCAAAGGCTGACGGACCTTACACTCCTGAGTGAACTCCATGTGTGGGTAGTCAGGAATGAAGTTGATGAAATCCTGTAAACACAACCAGAACCAGAACCTTAAAGGGAAGTCAGAATAAAAACATCCCACACGCTCCTGAACTCACCACAGACTTGGAGGTCCTCTGAACCGCCAGGATCTTGTTCCCGATGGAGAACTTGATGCACTTCACCTCTCCTTTGTCATCCATCCTGAGGAGGAAAGCGGCAGCCAGAGCAGGGTTAGGCAGGTCTTTCACCTGAGTCTACAGGTGAACACGCGGCTAGCTTAAACTAAACGGTGATTCCTGATGTACCTGAAGGCAACACTGCTCTTGTCATCTGGCCCTTTGACCACCACACCTGTGGCTCCACCTGAACGCACCGCGAACACCTACAGGGTTGAGGTTAGGGGTTACCGGCGCGCGACTGTAGCAGGTTAGCTTAGCCGATGCTAACTGTTAGCTCACCTGTTTATTAGCTTCATCGAAGAAGACGTTATTGACGCTGGACGCGTGTTCGAACTGGACCGGGTTCTCCTTCAGCTCCAGGTAATGCTCGTTGGCCATCCTCACACACCTGGCCGGTTCTGCTCCTGATGTTTGACCGGAAACCGGAAATCTAACTACAAGCCTTCCTTCTCCTTCACAATAAGAGACCGTTTCAACTGTGGTGAAACTTGTGTAGCAGCACACAGAACTAAACGTGCGTATCGCGCTTTGACGCACCTTCATGTGAACTCGTTTCCAAACCATGTTCAGCTGGAGAAGAGACCTGTTTTTGGTTTAGGCTGTTCGGTGGCGTTCTTGTGACAAGTCATGTGACCAACATTCATCACGTGCTTGCTTACAAACTTCAAAACACAAAAGTCGTGTTTAAGTTTTATTGAATCAAAATAAAAACATCAGATTTTCCTCTAACAGAAGATCCTCTACGCCCCGAAGAAACACCACTGCAGGGTCTCTCAGACACACACACACACACACACACACACACACACACACACACACACACACACACACACACACACACACACACACACACACCTCTGACTTAGATTATTTTATTAATCTGAACAAACTTCCTGACTCGCAGCTTCACACAAACACGCAGCAGTAAAGCAGGAGGACATGATGACGTCCCAGCTGGACCCACCATCCTGATCAGGGAGTCTTCTCCTCCTACAGCCTGAAGGAGGTGTTCCACTCTGCCCTCAGTTGGAGGAGGGTGGGGTTAGCGGACAGGTGTGGAGGAACCAAAGCCTCCTCCTCGTCTCCAGAACACAGCAGATGGTGACGAGGGCGGCGTTAGTCGTCAGTGTCCGGTTTTAGAGGAGGACCTCCATCCTCAGAGGTCACCGGGAACGATTTCTTTCCTCGTTTCTGGATGTGATCCTCGTTCCGCTTCTCCAGAGCCACGATCTGTCACAGAGCAGAATGATTCAAACACCTCGTATCCACCACGGCTCAACGCCCGCCAGGACCCTCTTTTACCTCCGACATGAAATCCGCCTCGTCCTCAGCTCCAACCGGGACACTCAGCCCCGTCACGGCGTTGAAAAGCTCGTAGACGCTCATCACGTCGCCCACGCCTCGCTTCTGGAAGAACTGAAACACAAACACGAGGCACCTGATACCTGGGGTCTACCTGGACACCAGCGGGACAGACTCAGCTGATGTCCCACACCAAACATCTGGATGTTTTACTTTCATCTGGATCGAAGCCGAACTATGGAGGGCGTTACCGTGGAAACGTTCCTGCAGTCTCTGAAGAGGAACTCCAGCCCGTGAGGATGAGTCGGCTCCACGGACTGACTCACGTCTATCAGCCACACCTTCAGCCAATCAGAGCAGGACAGAGAAAGATGAGTGGATGAAGGTTACAGGCTGAAGGTCATCATCATCATCATCATCATCACCTTCTCCTGGTACCACAGCATGTTGTATTCACTGAGGTCAGCGTGGACCAGGTGACATTCCTGATACAGCTGCTGCATCAGCTGCAGACACACACACACACACACACCTGGATGTTACCTGGTACAACTCCACATCAGCTACAAACACACACACACCTGTCTGTGAGACACACACCTGTAACACCTGGTAGTAAGCGGCTTTCATGTCCTCGGAGCTCAGCGTCACGTCCTTCAGCTTCGGAGCCGGAACGTGGTCCTTCCCGATGAACGACATCACCAGGATGTGTTTCTTCAGCAGAACCACATCTGGAACCGGAAGTCCAGCTTTCTTCATCCTGGCGACGTGAACAGAGACGTTTCACCTGCTGCAGCTGTGACTGGCAGACCAGAGCACCTGGGCTGTACCTGGACAGGTTGTGCATCTCCTTCTCCGCCCACAGCCGGATCACCTTCCTGGGGTTCAGTTTGCTGAAACGGTCTTTGAAGCGGTAATCGTCTTTGATGTAGCGGTCCCTGTTCTTAAACTCGTTCAGCGTGGTCTTAAACACCTTGAGGACCACCTCACCTGGTACGGGCTCCTCCTCCAGCCTGGACGGGACACACACACCTCAAACGTGAACCAGAACCCCTCAGATCCTGTTCCCAGCAGGTTCAGCTCCTCCCAGCTCACCTGCCCCCATCGGCGTGGAACACCACCGACTCCTTCCCGGTGCTGATGCAGCCGTTGATGTTCTCCAGCACGCCGGCGTTCACCATCTTGTACATCAGCAGACGGGTCCTCGGGTCCACGGCTTGTTCCTGTCCAGACACACGAGATCACGTTGGGACAGACAGCAGGACGGTCCATGGACCGGACTGTGGGACACGTACGGCGGTGGAGTGCTCCTTCTTCTCATGGAGCCGAGCGCTGCGTCTCTGCTCGCTGTAGCAGTGCTGCTTCAGAGAGTTGAAGACCTGGTTGGACAGCTTCAGGTCCATCCCCAGACCATCTCCCACCTGGACCTCTGGAGCAAACTGCAGGACAGGAGGACGGGGGACAGACAGAACAACATCCAGTTGTTGTGACTTCCTGAAAGCAGGAATCAGAACACCCAGAGGACTTCCAGAACCACCATCCAGACGGAGACTTACATTGTCCATCCGGGCCGTGTTCTTGCGTCCACAGGCCACCTCGTCATGTTTGGTGGTGATGTTCTTCCCCTTCCTGCTGAAGCCCCTCCTGGGCGTGGTCTGAGGTTTGTCTGGATCATCAGGAACACAAACATTACAGAAACGTCTCAGACGGCTCCTCTAGACCTGATGCAGGAACCTCACCGGCTCGGTACGGGTCGTGTCTCGTGTCCTGCCAGTCCACCTCGTCCTCCGAGCTGTCGCTGTCCTCATAGGGATGGACCATCCGATAGTTCTCAAAGGAGATGGACACTGGACAGAGACACAACCTGGTTAGGAAGAGAGTCCAACCGGGAACGGTCCTCTGACCCAGAACTGCTGGGCTCGTCTAGGCTCGACCAGCGGTTCTGGGCCCGACCCGACCCTACCTTTACTGTCTCCGTTGAACTTCCTCTCCTCCCGACGGAGCTGATCATCAAACTCTCGGTCAAACTGCATCTGCAGCATCTGGGCCAGCATCAGGTCACTGGTGGTGTCGGGACCGTCCTCCAGCAGCAGGTCCACCTCTGGGCTAAAGCAGAACCAGCTGTCAGACCCAACAGTCTGAATCGTAGCTGCAGGACAGGAGAACGGCGTGCTCCAGGTGACTCACCCGGTGAGAGCAGAGAAGCTGCTGTTGTCTTCCTCCAGCTGTGTGGCCAGCTGTTCGCTCATCACCTCCGTCAGGGGGCAGGCCGGGGCCGTCGGGCCCACACAACCCCACGGGTTCTGGAGAAACAGAGTCAGTTTCATGCTTCAGCTCAGATGGTTCTGTCTGGTTAGTGATAACCTCGGCGTTTATAACAAGTAACTGCTGATGTAATCTGATTACTTTGCAGTAAATCTACTTCCAGAGTTACCCAACCCCTGAGCCAGAGGGAGGGGTGCTGGTGCGGTTAGATAACAGTAGTGCCGTAGCCAGGCTGGAGGGACATGTCCTCGCATGTCTGAGAGGGGCGTGTCGCCTCAAACAGCTGACGTCATCCGGACGCAGAGGCTCAAATAAAACACCAGAATATTAAAGTTACATTTAAACGTTTTCTAATTGGATGTTGAAATAACTCCAACACCGAAACAGCTGGACACATCTGTGGCCACATGACTCCCACGTGACCAAACTGAAGGCCGTTTATCTCTAATCTGCCCTCCGAGCTAAGCTAGTTAAGCACGTTTACTTCTAACTCATACACGTTCAGCCTGGTCAGCTCTGACCTTCCGTCTCAGGTCCAATCGGGCTAAGCGACACGTTCGTGTAAAACCGGGCCAGACACAACCGGTACCGACCTTCCGCGCCTCCGCAGTGACTCCTGGCTGATCCATGGCTGGGACTCCGGTCTGTCGGCTAGCTAGCGCTAAAGCTAACGCTGGTGTAACTTTGTGGAAACAAAACGAGACGAGAAGAGCCGAACCGGAAGCTAGAATGTAAACGTCAGCAAAATGAAAATAAAGTTCTCAAGTCGGTAACAAACGTTTGTAAACGGATGAAAGTTGAAGACGACGTAGAGGCGTCTCACAGGACAGCGTGAACCTTTAAACACCCGGAAACACGTCACAGCCCAACAAGACTCCAACCTGCCTTCAAAATAAAACACTTTACATCACATCCTCCCGGAGTCGCCCTGTCCGTGTTCGAGAGCACAGAGATGTATGTAAACAGTGTTTATATACTTTATATATTCTCTTCATGGCCTATATAGTTATCAACGTAACATGATTTATGACCAACTAACATTTAGAGTTCTGCCACCGGATGTTTGGATCAAAATGAGAGCCAATCAGATCTTAGATCAGTTGAGAGCCAGGAGTTTCCCATCATGCCCTAGGTGTTGGAGAGCAACTGCAGCGCCTTGCTCCAAAATCTGCAGCCGCCTTGATCTCACTAGATTATCGTTGCCTACGTAGCCATGACGTCAGAGCAAGTCGGTGTTAAGTCTGACACAAATCTTACTGGCATGCACTGCAGTGCGCCGATCACCGGTGATCGAATCTGAACTCAAATCAGAACTGGCTCATCTCGAACACGGACTACAAATCAGAAATCGTCGGCACGTCGCATATGTGACGTCACCACAGAGTCTCATCTCCCCTAGCTAGCTGCTTACCACATGGCCAGATTTGTTATGGATTAAAGATTTGAAGTTCCCTGAATTCACCGCCATTTTCTCTCTCTCTTCTCTGTCTAGATCGATGACGTCGCTTTGGTGAAGCGCATTTGTAGTCCTGAACTTATTTTCACACAAAACTTAAAATAACGTCCCCCTCGCCAGAAAATAAGTGCGTTATGGTATCAAAATGTGTTTAAAATTTACGGACATCATGTGTGAAATCCATGGAACAAAACAGGCGGAATTAGAAAACAGCGTTTTTAGCCCTGTTGACTCAGGCCTAGTCCACACGTAGCCGGGTTTCTAAAAAAATGAATATCCGCCCCTCCAAAAACTTGCATCCACACCACCTCGTTTAAAAGAAACTCTGTCCACACGTACCCGGATAAATACGTTGTTAAGGACATGCCAGACCTGTAGGCGGCAGTACTTCCCCCGTTCTTAACCTCGTCCTTCGTCTGTGGTCTTCCGCAAGGATCAGTAATTCCGCTTGCAAAAACAAACAAGTAGAAAGCGCTTGGACAATTGATAAAGCGAGCGCAGCTCTGAGGGCGTCCATGCTGTCGGCTAGTGTAAACACAGGTCGCACGCGTGATGTCAGCATTTTTATGTCGCGGAAAGTGACGTTGCGGACCTTAAAACTCCGGTTTTGTCCGTCCACACGCAGACACCCAAAACGGAGAAAACGCAGATCTTCACTTTGGCCGGAGTTTTTAAAAAACTCCGTTTTCGTGTGGATGACAGGCCAAAACGTAGAAAATATCTACGTTTTGGCAGATCCCCGGCTACGTGTGGACAGGGCCTCATCTCCTCGTTCGTCGGGGGGCCCGTGGTCCGGAAGTAGATGGGCGGGGCTTAGGCTCCCTATTAATTAATAACACTGAGTTTTTATATATTTTTTCTCATGTCAACAGAAATTTTTTACAATAAATACAAATTAAATTTTCATAAGAATGCTTTTACTTCAACTGTGCCTTGAATCCAAAATCTGGTCTCAGGAGGCACTGATGCTTTAACTCATTATGAAAGCGTTAATAAAGAAAGAATGAATCACGGAGATCCATCCATCCATCTTCTGAACCCGCTTGTCCACGCAGGGTCGCGGGGGGGCTGGTGCCTATCTCCAGCAGTCAACGGGCAATCAGGTGGGGTACACCCTGGACAGAGAGCCAGTCCATCGCAGGGCAACGCAGAGACACACAGGACGAACAACCATGCACACACCAAGCACCCACATTGAGGCAAACCCGGAAATGAATAAATTGCAGTTCCACCCTCGTCCACTAGGGGCTGGTGTCAGAAGCGAGCAAATCCTCATTGACTCCCATGTTAAAAATACCAATTTCACAGCAGAAATAAACATGTTTACAGCCTGGTACCAGAACATGTTTTAGGTTTAAATGATCTAGTTTACACTCATGACAACTCTGAGGGGGGTGAATGTTTTTCTCACTCTTCTGTTTAAGTGTATTAAAAGCCTAAAATTCTGTATAATTAATGAGCATCAGACCCACGTGACCACAGAGCTAGCTCCGTGGAAAGGCCTCAGTAGAGCCTCGGTCTGGCCTGGAAACTGTTCTGGGATTCTGAGTCTCTGTGTTTGTGTATTCTTGTTTGGATATTATTTGTGCAATTGTTGGACAAAATGACTTGCTGTGGCATTAATTGCACTAATAGAGCGTCCAAGGAGTCTCCACTTCATTTTTTTCGGTAAGTAAAATTATATTTATGTATTTTAGGTCACTGCCGAGCTGAGCTTAGATTTTAACATGTACTGTTTAACCATGACATTTAAATGTAATAGGGCAGGGATTCCCTAAGTGTGGTGCGCTCCACCTCTCTTCCCTTTTGTGGAATTGTCTGGGCTTGACGGAACCTGTGACACGGTCAAAATGGCGGTGGTGGCCACCTCCCATTTAGCCTCAAAAACGTGATGGAGCCTATGGAAAGGAGATGTCCAGTATATTTATGTCGATGACACCCACACACACCTAAGGACAATTTAGACAGACCAATCAACCTAACAGTCATGTTTTTGGACTGTGGGAGGAAGCCGGAGTACCCGGAGAGAACCCACGCATGCACAGGGAGAACATGCTAACTCCATGCAGAAAGATCCTAGGCTGGGAATCGAACCCAGGACCTTCTTGCTGCAAGGCAACAGCTCTAACCACTGCGCAGCGGTGAATCACTGAGATCATCTTTGAAATAAAATAAAAACTCCCATCATAAATGTTTAAACAGTTTAATTCTGATATAAAACAATAAAACCTGCGTGGTGAATAAAGTTTATTCACATTAAACTCATTTTTAAGACAAATGTAATAAAAAGCTCTGATGATTAAATTCTACAGACAAACTAATTTATGGTCACAATAAACATGGCAGCAGTCAGCTGAATCACATGAAAACAGCTGGACTCGTTTAAACCGACCAGTAACAAATATAATAAAACATTTGCTTCAACTAAAGGAAAGAATATGACTTACATCACCTATGCGCGTGCTCGTAGGCACACACCGAGCTGTAAATGCGCGTGTTCGCCACAAGCTGTCCAGGTTGGTTCGCGAGCGCGCATATCAACGCTGTCACCAGCGGGCGCGTGCAGGTGTGTGAAGTTTTCCTGGATCAAAGCGGAAACCGGTGGTGCGGATTTCAAAATAAAAGCACAAGATTTAATGAAAAAAAAGAAAAGAAAAAGATGATAAATGAAAGTGTTACTTTGCAAATACAAGTAAAAATAAACATGTTTGTGTTACTTTTAGGGTGAAACATTAAATATTTAGGATCAACTTGACTATATCGCCTTCCCCTTGACCTGAAATCAACGTTAAATCTGTCCGTTAGCGAACTGCTTCCTGCTCACGTGGTAACAGGGAGCTGGTGTCAGTCACCATCAGTCACTAGGGTTGAGACGGGAGATACCTGGACAGGTCTCCAGTCCATCACAGGGACACAAAGACAAACATTTGAGTCAGCAGTTAGACAAAGGCACAGGGAGAACATGCCAATGGTCTACAGCAAGGCAGTGGCTGTGGAATCAAACCTGCAACCCTACTTCTGTAGGGCAGCAGTGCCATCACCTGCACCACCGTGCAGCTCCAGGCGTTACAACAAAAGAGCCTTTAGCCTACATAGAATGTGTTAGATGACAGGAGAGGGTTTCCTCACCTCCAACTGAAACCAGAACCAAGAGGACCAACAACATCCTGGCACCTGGGTGTGACTGTAACAGGTGTGTTTTCTAGTCCAGATGTCTGATTTCACGTTTATAGTGACTCATTCTGACTGTAGTCTGACTAAGCTGCTCTGTGAATAAACAAGGCCATCTTCAGTCTTATTTTGAAAGTCCAGAGCGGAAGCTGTGACTTACTTGCTAAACATGATCCTATCGGAGCATCCTGACGTCTTCTCCCGAAGCACAAAGTGAAATCGCGCCTCCTCCTCCCAAGGACGAGCCTCCTGCAGGATTACAACCGTCCTGTTCTGGAGAGCTGAGGGGTTTTCCCGCGGGATGCAGATCGCCTCCTCCTGCATCAGCACCACTACCGGAGGTTCGTTGGGCCGAGCAGGACAGCCGGGATTCAACCACCGAGCAGGTTCCCCCCCCCCCCCACCCCCCCACCCCCGGTCACATTCATTATCGGACATGATATTAAACGGCTGCTTAGTCCGGTTCGGTTCTGTCGGGGTGTGTGAGTTCAGCCCGGTGGGACGTCTGGCTGCAGGATGTGAGGAGTGTGTGTGTGAGTGTGTGTGTGTGAGTGTGTGTGTGTGTGTGTGTTAACCTGACAGTTGAACTTTTATTTCTTTAACCAGGAGGAGAACTCATTCTCATTTACAGCAGACCGTTAGCTTTACACCAACGGACAGATGAGATAACACGGTTGGACATGAAGACCAGAGACTAGAGAACATCCCATAATATCTGAGACCAGTTTGCTTCAGCAGCTGATGTTCTAGATAGGCTCAGAAATATACAGCATCCATCACTCACTCACTCACTCACTCACTCACTCACTCACTCACTCACTCACTCACTCACTCACTCACTCACTCACCCATTCATCCATCCACCCTCTTCCACTCATCCAGGGTCAGACCATGAAGCGATCAGAACCAGGAGAATCCAGACATTCCAGTTCTTCTGGGAGGATCCAGCCTATTCCCAGATCTTTTCCTATTGAGATGTTTTGGGGCACATTCCAATGGGAGAAGACCAGAAACCTCCAGACCAGGAGATAGGACCTCCTCAGCTGACTCCTGATGAGGAGGAGCATCTCCTGATCTCAGAGGCTGAATCAGCCCCCCACCCCCGACCTAGATGGACCAGTACACCCAGAGCAGACCTGAGCCATGTTCTCGTCACTGTAGATCAGAGGTATTCAATTCCGGTCCTGGAGGTGTGGTATCCAGCATGTTTTAGTGGTTTCTCTGACTCAACAGGCTTGATTCAGCTGTTCGGCAGCTCATCAGGTTCTGTAGAAGCTGTTCATCACCTGCTGATTGAAATCAGGACCTCCAGGACCAGAACTGAATAGCCCTGCTGTAGATAAAGCCCTCACCAGAGTGATGCCGACACGTTCTTCTGTCTTTCAGGCTGAGGAGGAGCTTCATGTCGGACCAAAGAGCCTCGCCAGACACGGCACTGTCCCTCAGAGAACGGGCTGAAGAGACAACCCAGGCTCCACCTGAGGCTCTGAGGTTAGAAGATCCCGTCTCCTAAAGGCTGAGGGAGCCATGACAGGAGGCGGCAGGAGGAGGAGGCTGTGTCAGCAGGAGGAACCCGGACAAACAGGATGTGAGTCCACCTGCAGCGCCCACAGGACTGAACCAGCTGGTGATTTAGGAGATCAGTGAAAGTCAGGTTTTTTCTAAAACAGCAGAACTCCGAGTTTTCTACCCCGCCGTGGCCTCCTGAGCAGACAGCAGAGATGATTGTTGGTTCATGAGCTGCTCCAAACCTTCTCCGCATCCTGATTGTCTCCACGTTTTCAACAGCAGCTACGATTGTTCCAGACACCACAGACAGAGACACGGTCCATCGGCTTTAAACTACCAACCGATTCCAGACTGGAGAAACCAACCTGAGGGTACTCGTTCTGGATGTTCGGACTAATATTGGACCAAGACTCCATGATGAACCACGTTCACACCAGTCTGGGCTCGGATACCACAGAGAAGGCTCGGCTAGAGCTGAACGAAAACCCAGATACTCTCCACCAGGACATCCAGCAGGTACACCACGCACCTGAAACACCCGACAGGCAGCAGGGATCTCTGAGTTTACAAGATCAGACCGGGAAAGTCCAAACCCCTGACCCAGGGAGGCCTACACGGCTTAGACGTTCTCCTGAGGTCTTTAGGTCTAGACTTTCTCCAACAGGACACGATGTGTAGCTTTAGAGATCCTCCAGCCTCCTTTATGTAGTCAAATGTTCTACTAGAGGTGGCTTCTACAGGTGTGGTGTAGACCAGCGTGCTTAACACTTGGGCCCTCGTATCATCATTATTAGTGCGTAGCACCAATTAAACGTAGGAACAGCCCCTAGTGGTAGAACAGGGAACCGCAGGACAGAAGGTCTCAGCCGTCCACGTTCCTCAGGTCTTATGGTAAATAAATACGTCTGCTTTTTATCGTAATTGGTGCTAAAACCATTAAAAGACACATGTGGCTGACGGGAATAATAACTTTATTTATAAAGTGCCTTTAAACAAAGCGCTAAACAACCCACAGCAGCATCCGCTACAGCCACATGGAGGAAGATCAACCCTAACCCTAACCCTAACCCTAACCAAATGCCTAAAGATTGATCAATCGTTAGTAAAAAGGTACGTTTGCAGTTTAGTGGTAACGCTTCTACCGAGCATGCTCGTCTGGCATCTGGTGGCAGATCATTCCAGAGCACCAAAAGCAAACGCACGCCCATCCAAAGCCATCCGCTTTACGCCGTGCCGAGCGATCGCAGCGCCCAGGATGCAACACATGGATCTGACATTGCATCAAGGCTGGATTTGGCCGAGCGTGCACTCTGGAGCCAACGCGTCCTCCATCAGCGCTCTGATCTCCACCAAGGAGATCCTCCTGGAGCGATGCTGGGATCTGGGATCCTTTGTAGCGCGAAAGATAAAGCGCACAAGTCCATATTCTGTTTAACAACTACGAGAACCAGATCATACATGCCGCGTTGCCATGGTAACCAGACTGAATAGGCATGTTTCCATTAGCAGAACTCCAGGGGAGTTCCTGGATGGGGAACTTGACCAGGAGATAGGACATCCCAGTCCTCTCAGCTGTTGTCTCCATTCTAATCCAGCCCGTCCACGACTTGCAGATGCCAGGAAGTGATGTCACTGATCTGCCCCAAAAGTAACATTAATAATATTAAAGCATCTATTTTATAGAATACATCACAATTTCATCCGCTCAGAGGACAAGAGCTCTGATGTTTGAGACACACCCCGTTGATTTTGTCTGTGAGGGAATTCCAGAGTTTTCCGGTGTCGAGAGTTAGATTTTCAATGTGATCGGTGCTTTTTTTATCTTCCATTCTGCTTCACCAGCTACTCTAACTTTAGTTACAAGTAAACAAGTTACTCTACAACTTATCAGATTCAGTTTATTTAGTCCTGACGGGAACCTGACATGACCTAAAACAACCCGAGATGACCTGAAACAACCTGAGATGACCTGAAACAACCCGAGATGACCTGAAACAACCTGACATGACCTAAAACAACCCGAGATGACCTGAAACAACCTGAGATGACCTGAAACTACCTGAGATGACCTGAAACTACCCGAGATGACCTGAAACAACCCGAGATGACCTGAAACAACCCGAGATGACCTGAAACAACCCGAGATGACCTGAAACAACCCGAGATGACCTGAAACAACCTGAGATGACCTGAAACAACCCGAGATGACCTGAAACAACCCGAGATGACCTGAAACAACCCGAGATGACCTGAAACAACCCGAGATGACCTGAAACAACCTGAGATGACCTGAAACAACCCGAGATGACCTGAAACAACCTGAGATGACCTGAAACAACCCGAGAGGACCTGAAACAACCTGAGATGACCTGAAACAACCTGAGATAACCTGAGATGACCTGAACTTTAGGAACCAGTCTGCTGGGACTTGGACTGAAGGGTGGATCATCAGAAATGTTGGTTTAAATGATCTCCAGTCCAGTAGACCGGGTTCTGTTAGATCTGGGTTTAGAACAGGTCCACTCTCACCTGGTTAACAGGTAGACATGAGAAGAAAGCCGGTTCTGATGGGTTACTCAGACTCTTGCTTTAACTTGTGTTTGTAGATTTAATAAAATAAACGGTTTACTCCCAAAAGACGTGAAACAAAAACAACAAATAAAAGGTCGATGGTTCCTAACGAGACCCGGTTCTGTGTGGGTTCTGGCTGGCGCAGGTGCGGGACATGATCGTGACCCGACCGGACATCGGGTTTCTGAGGACAGACGACGAGTTCATCCTTCGCTTCCTCAGAGCCAGGAAGTTTGACCATGTGGAGACGTTCCGACTGCTGGCCCAGTACTTCCAGTTCCGACAGCAGAACCTCGACATGTTCCAGAGCTTCAAGGTTAGTGTGTTTACGAATTCACCCATCTGAAGAACTTATGGGACGGGTTAGTTAGGGTGGTCCAGAGATCAAGAGGGCACTGGGACCAGGATGCCAATGCTAGAACCCGTCGTTGGAGGTCTGTTTGGAGGATCAAAACATCTTAGCTCCTCCTTCTTTTGGCTCCGCCCCTCAAGGAGGAGATCAGAAAACCTCCAGAGGAGGGCGACCCTCCTCTTCAGTAGACACCTAACATGAAGACGCTATCCGTAATTGCTTCTGTGTGTGTGTGTGTGTGTGTACGTGTGTGTGTGCGTGTGTGTGTGTGTGTGCATGTGTGTGTGTGTGTGTGCGCGTGTGTGCATGTGTGTGTGTGTGTGTGCGCGTGTGTGCATGTGTGTCAGGTGGATGACCTTGGCATCAAGCGAGCGCTGATGGACGGTTTTCCGGGCGTGTTGGACATTCCAGACCAACATGGGAGAAAGATCCTCATTCTGTTTGCCTCTAACTGGGACCAGAGCAGGTAAACACGTCATCCCATAATAACCAGTTAAACCTGTAACTAACCAGCTCTGGTGTCAGCAGTCCAAACTAAAGACGGTTCCAGTTCAGAAACAATTATTCTGTTTCTGGTTCGGTTCAGAGGTTCTGGACTGGATGGGGGGTTCTGGTCTGATGAAGACAGATGGACGAGTGGACATCTGTCTGGTTATTGGCTGGCCCGTTAGCGCCGATCGGTACCGAGGTGTAGCTAAAGCTCAGAGACTCGTCACGCTGGTTTCCTCCATTGATCAGCTGATCCATCCTCTCCTCCCCAGGAACTCCTTCGTAGACATCCTCCGGGCCATCCTGCTCTCGCTGGAGGTCCTGATAGAAAAACCGGAGCTGCAGATCAACGGCTTCACCCTCATCATCGACTGGAGCAACTTCTCCTTCAAACAGGCCTCCAAGCTGACGCCCAACATCCTGAAACTGGCCATCGAAGGTCTCCAGGTCGGCTCCGGCTGCTGATCTTCTCCCTCAGATGTTTTAGAACCTTGGACCAGGATTAATCCGCTCCTTCCTCCTCCTCCTCAGGACAGCTTCCCGGCCCGGTTCGGAGGGATCCACTTTGTGAACCAGCCCTGGTACATCCACGCCATGTTCACCATCATCAAACCCTTCCTCAAAGACAAGACCAGGAAACGGGTGAATTCCGATGATTTATTCTCATTTCCTGCTTGCTCCTCCCTCTGGGAAGTTTTCCATCCTGTTTAATTTATTTTCTCTCCTTTTAGTATTTTTCTTTCAATTTTCACGTGTCTTTCTGCTCGTTTATCTCACGTTTTCTTCTGTCCTTTTCTGTGATCGTTTATTTTTCCTGTCCTTACTTCTTTTTCTCTCGGTTTTCCAGTTTTCATCTTCGTTTCTTCTCCTTTTACCGCATACTCTCCCCCCTTCTTGTTAGTCCTTTATAGACTTTTAATAGTCTTGTGCTTTATAAAAATAAGCCTCAACAAACTAGAACTGCTTATTTTTCAGCATTAATTGAGGAGAATAAGCATAATCCTACATTTCTTTTCAGTACAGTTGCTAAACTTACACAGAATCATAGCTCTGAGCCATCTATTCCCTTAGCCCTCAGCAGCAATGACTTCATGGGATTTTTTACAAGTAAAATTAATTCTATTAGAAACAAAATCTTTAGCATTCTCCCTAATGCGATTTCTTCTTCCTCAGTAAGTGAGGCAGCATCAGAGGTGACTGTAGAACCTCATCTGTGCTTGAACCGTTTTGATCCAGTTGAGCTTTCAGAGTTATCAAAAATATTAGCTTCATCTAAACCTTCAACTTGCATTTTGGATCCAATCCCAACCAAATTATTTAAAGATGCATTTCCTTTGGTTACTGCCCCCATTCTAGATATAATCAATCTATCCTTAGTAAATGGGTATGTACCACAGGATTTTAAGGTTGCTGTAATCAAACCTTCACTTAAGAAGCCTTCTCTGGATCCAGATGACCCAATGAATTATAGACCAATATCTAACCTTCCATTTTTATCTAAAGTCCTGGAGAAAATAGTGGCCATCCAAGTATGTGAGCATTTAAACACTAATGCTCTGTTTGAGGAATTTCAGTCTGGTTTTAGAGAGTATCACAGCACTGAAACTGCATTAGTGAGAGTTACAAATGATATTCTCATGGCCTCAGATAAGAATCTTGTGTCTGTTCTAGTCTTGTTAGATCTCAGTGCTGCCTTTGACACAGTTGATCACAATGTTCTTTTAGAAAGACTTGAACATGTTGTAGGGGTCAAAGGAACAGCGCTAGGCTGGTTTAAATCCTACCTGTCTGACAGATTTCATTTTGTAAATGTACATGACAAATCTTCTTCATACTCCAGGGTTACTTGTGGAGTACCACAGGGTTCAGTGCTTGGACCATTCCTTTTACTATATATATGCTCCCAATTGGTAAAATCATTAGACAGCATGGGATAAACTTCCACTGTTATGCTGACGATACTCAGCTATATTTATCCATTAACCCTGATGAACCTAATCCGTTGGGTAGATTACAGGCTTGTCTTGAGGACATAAAAAATTGGATGACTCTAAACTTCTTGCTTTTAAATCAAGACAAGACGGAAGTTCTCATCTTTGGACCAGAAATCCAGAAAAGGAAATTGCTTAGCCAATCGCCTGACCTGAATGGCATTACATTCATCTCCGAGAACAAAGTAAGGAACCTTGGTGTTATCTTTGACCAGGACATGTCATTCAGGTTAAACAGGTTTGTAGGATTTCCTTTTTCCACCTTCAGAATATTACTAAGATCTGTGAGGCAGATACTTTGTCTACTTTTAAGAATAGGCTTAAAACATTTTATTTGATAGGGTCTATGGTTAAAATCTGACGTTAGCCTGGATCTGGACAAGTGGGGGAGTAGAGGGAGGTGGAGTGTACAGTCGGTAAAGACGGCGCTCCCTTGCCCTGCCTCCATCTAAAAGGCTAGGTTATCCAGGGTTATGCTGCTATAGGCTTAGACTGCTGGAGGACACACTGACCACTTTCCACACTCTACTGCTTTCATTGCTGCTAACCACTAATACATTCTCCCTCTCCTGATAATAACATTTTACTCTCTTTGACGTTGGATGTGCTACTACTAGTTTACCCATTTAATTATAGATTCACTAGGATAAATACAATAAAGTTTATCTCTCACCTAATAGAATACTTACTAAGACATCACAATGTGACCATAGAAACACTACTGTGTGTGTGTGTGTGTGTGTGTGTGTGTGTGTGTGTGTGTGTGTGTGTGTGTGTGTGTGTGTGTGTGTGTGTGTGTCTGCTCTGTCTTCTCCATCCCCAGTGAGTTGTGGTGGATGGCTGCTTATACTGAGCCAGGATTCTCTGGAGGTTTCTTCCTGTTAAAAGGGAGTTTTCCTCTCCACAGTCGCTAAATGCTTGTTAAGTATGAGGATTGCTGTATAGTCACAGACACTAGTCAGTGACTCGATGCAACCTGCTGGGTTCCTTATATAGGAAACTTGTTACTGATTGGCTGAATGACCTGACCTGTACTGGACTGTGTGAAGGTCCTTGAGATGACTCTGGTCCTGATGTGGCGCTTTATAAATAAACTGAAATGAATTAACGGTTTATCATCTTGTTCCCTTTGACTTCTCTTTCCCTTCATTTTGTCTTCTTGTTTTCTCTCCTTTTCTGATGGACCTTAACCCCGCCCACCCAGATCTTCCTCCATGGTAACAACCTGAACTCACTCCATCAGCTCATCCAGCCTGAGTGTTTACCGTCGGAGTTTGGCGGAACGCTGCCTCCCTACGATATGGGAATCTGGGCCCGGACGCTGCTGGGACCCGACTACACAGACGAGACGGAGTACACGCTGACGTACGACGCCCTCCATGTTAGGGAGAGCTGTGGAGGAGGAGGAGACAAGGACAAGATGAAGAGGTGAGGAGGACATAGCGGATAACATGAAGCAAACATTCCTCTAATGAAGGTTTTTATCATGTTTACAGAAATAAAAACATCAAATCTAATCAGGTTTATTCGTCTAGCACTTTGCCCAAAGTGCTGCACCTAGACAGCAAGATACAAGCAGTCAGTAGAAAACACAATAAAACACAAAAAACAGTACATTCAAAATCAGACATGAGGAATGGTAACAAACAGGTCCACCAAGTCAACTAGGAGTACTAAAGCTGTCGAACATAAATAAGTCTTCAGTAGCTTTTTAAAAATGCCAACAGATGACAGCTGCCTGATGGGGATGGGCAACGTATTCCAGAGTAGGTGCAGCCACTGAGAAACCTAACGCCTCTTCTCCGTAACCTCGCCCTGGCCACGCTCAATCTTTGCCGATCAGCTGATCCTAATCCACGAGACGGGACAGAGGGCACTAGAGGTTCAGATAAATGGCTAGGAGCAAGGGCACTTGAACCAACATCTTCAATTGCACATGGAGCTAAACTGGGATCCAGTGAAGAGGCCAGAACTGAAGTGATGTGATCACATCGACATCCGCCAGTCAAATAACGGGCTGCCGCACTCTGAACTAGCTGCAGCCTAACAACACGATCAACGCCCAAGAAGAGGCTAATGCAGCAGTCTAAACCAGATGTTAGAAACGCACGGACAAGCTCCTCAAAGTCACCCCTAATCAGCTTCACCTTGAAGACTCGGGTGAAAAAAGCTAACTCGAACCACATTGTTGACTTGAACACCAAAATTAAGCTGAGAATCCATCTTAACGCCCAAATTAGACACACACTGATGTGTGTGTGTGACATTTGTTCTCCACACTGACCCATCCCCATGGAGGGGAGCGGTGAGCTGCAGCGGTGGCCGAGCTCGGGAGCCATTTGGTGGCTTAAGCCCCCAATCCAACCCCCTAATGCTGAGTGTCAAGCAGGGAGGTGTTGGTCCCATTGTTTTCCAAAGTCTTTGGTATGACCGGACCAGGAATCGAACCCTGATCTCCCAGTCTCAGGGCGGACACTCTACCACTAGATCACTGAGCTGGTACCCAGTCTTAGAATGGTCAAGACGCAAAAAATTACAGCCCACCCAATCGTAAACCGCACGAAGACACATTAGAGCTACTTACTTAGCTTTATTAGGAGCGTAGACCTGACAGTCATCAGCATAGAAGCTCATAATTCCTAAAAATGGCCCCGAGTGGGACATCAGCAGCCCTGAAGCTTCATGACATCACAGGTTTTTGTGTTTCAGGTCTCAGTCGACGGTGGAAGCAGGAACCCTCCGACAGACGGGCAGAGAGACCAGCACGCCACTGCTGGCTCTGGACTGAAACACAGCTGTCCAGATGTTCCCAACACCACAACGCTGTAGTGGGAGTTAGCATAAGAGCGCTCGCCTGAACACGGCGAACGCCAAAACCAAACGTTTCATTTCCACCGTGAAACCTGGAGGTTTAACCGACCATAACTAGTTTAACTAGTTCAGTAACAATTGTTTTTGTAGAATATTGATAAAAGAACAAACAGCTGACAAATCCTGTAAACGTTCAGTTTTATATTTCAGCTGAGGATGACCACAAACGTTTTTGTTAGTTCCGTTTTCATTTTTCCAGCTTGCAAAAATAAGTTTTAAACGGAATCAAAATGTCAAAAGTTTCAGATCAAAATTCAGAAACCAAGAATGATAAATATTGGTGTTTAGGTATCAGATGTTTGTTTATGAGCAGCTCTGTCGCCCCAGTGGCCACAAAGGGAATCGGCCCCTCCCCAGATGATTGTATGTTGTTGTTTGTACGGTTCCACTGGTAAACGACACAGAATAAACAATGTTACACGACAGATTATAGAGCTGGATAATCCAGAGCAGCAGCAGGAATCATCATCAGGGCTTCGATCAGCTGTAACAAGTTTCCTTTAATGAATGTAAAAAAATAAACATTTACACCAAGTCCTCAGGCTTTTATTTTGAAAGGAAAACAAGGAAGTGGTTTCAAAGTCTAACGTCATCAGTGACTGATTTAACGTTAAAAACCCAGACCCACTCCAGAACCCTAGACCCAGTCCTGAACCAGACCCAGTTCAGAACCTGACCCTGTCCAGAACCCTAGACCCAGTCCTGAACAAGACCCACTCCAGAACCCTAGACCCAGTTCAGAACCAGACCCAGTCCAGAACCCTAGACCCAGTCCTGAACAAGACCCACTCCAGAACCCTAGACCCAGTCCTGAACCAGACCCAGTCCAGAACCAGACCCAGTCCAGAACCCTAGACCCAGTTCAGAACCAGACCCAGTCCAGAACCCTAGACCCAGTCCTGAACCAGACCCAGTCCAGAACCCTAGACCCAGTTCAGAACCAGACCCAATCCAGAACCAGACCCAGTCTAGAACCCTTGACCCAGTTCTGAACCATACCCAGTCCTGAACCAGACCCAGTCCAGAACCCTAGACCCAGTTCAGAACCAGACCCAATCCAGAACCAGACCCAGTCTAGAACCCTTGACCCAGTTCTGAACCATACCCAGTCCTGAACCGGACCCAGTCCAGAACCCTCAACCCAGTCCAGAACCAGACCCAGTCCAGAACCAGACCCAGTCCTGAACCGGACCCAGTCCAGAACCTGACCCAGTCCAGAACCAGACCCAGTCCAGAACCCTCGACCCAGTCCAGAACCCTAAACCCAGTTCTGAACCATACCCAGTCCTGAACCGGACCCAGTCTAGAACCCTAAACCCAGTTCTGAACCATACCCAGTCTAGAACCCTAGACCCAGTCCAGAACCAGACCCAGTCCAGAACCCTCGACCCAGTCCAGAACCTGGCCCAGTCCTGAATATTTACTGGTAGTCAGGCTGTAAAGTGACTCTGAATCAGGCCGGCGTTCCGGACCGGGTCGGTACCTCTGGCCAGTGATGAGATGTGATGAAAGGAAGGGTTGGTGATGTTTTTATTGTTTTGTATAAATATAAAATCTCACGTTTGTTGTTTATGTGCAAAAGCAGCAGGTAGGAACTCACCTGGACACCAGACAGAGCATCAGCCCTCCGGGCTTTAGTGTTTCTGATCAGACTAGCAGACTAAAGGTCAACGAGGTCATTTTGGTTTGACACAACCTGATGAAAGTGGTGGAGAACCAGAACCTGGTTCTGCCCCGGCTCAGGTAGGTACCGTACGGATGGGTCTGATGTAGAGTCAGTAGTTTGTTCCAGATCAACGTTTTTCAACCTGTTTGGTCCTCAAGTCCATCAGATCCTCCGAGCCAAACCGTGGTTCTGTTCTAAATGGGACTGAGCGTCTGGCGCTGGTACTGGGTCAGCTCGGGATGCCACACGTCTACGATGAAGATGAGGCGGTAGCGGTCGGCCTCCTGCCAGACCTCGTGCTCAAAGGAGTCGTCAAAGATGAGAACTTTCCCTTCGTTCCACTCCCTGAGACAGGACAGAAGCAGAGGACGGGTTTGGTCAGAACCGCTGGATCAGCTGATCGCTGCGAGGTCAGCAGATGCTCACCTGGTCTGGTTGGTGCAGCGGATCCTGCAGCCGGGGGGCACGACCAGACCCAGGTGCATCCTGAGTCTGCAGTTGGTGGGTCCGGTGTGAGGCCAGACGTGGGTTCCTGGCTGCATCACCGAGAACTTGATCTGAGCAGAGACCAGAATCAAAACAAACCTCTTAGGTTGTCGCCTCTGAGCCAGGAGGAAGCTCTGAAAGGAGAGCTGAAGCCACGCCCCCCAGGTACTGTGCCGCTGTCGGGTTAGTTAGTTAGTCTCTAACCATAAACACCAGATGTTCTACCGTAAAACACCAAGTTGAGCTTAACTCGGATGTTGCAGCTCTGACCAGATCGACCCGCTAACGGCTAGGCAGGGTCTGCGATGAAACGGTTCTGATCTAGACCTCAAGGAGAAATGAGACCACCAGGCCTGTCCAGAGGACTGCTGACCCGGGTCTCAGAGGACCAGAGGTCCTGTACCTGTCCTCTCTTGCAGCCGATGGCTTCTGGGAACCTCTCCATCAGGGAGCAGGTCTTTGGGACGCCCTGACAGGCACCCCCAGCTTTCCTCCCTGAGAACACACACACACACACACTAGCTGTGAAACACTGTGCTATTTAATGCCACTGGTGGAGTCTGAAGTGAGGTCCCACCTTGCTGCCACAGTGTGTACTGGCCCCAGTCACCCTTCTCTCTCAGGTTTTCTTCCTCAGGTATGAACCGACCGCGGTCCTGGTCCATCACAGCCAGAGCTTCATCCCTGATCGTCTTCCAGTTCTTCTCCAACATCTAAACAAACAAATCCGCATCAGACTCAGTCCTGCTGAAAAAGGATGCGATTTGGATCACATGGAGGGATAGCAAACCTTCACCAGGTCAATGTATCCTGTCTCCTTGGGCGTCCACCAGGGCTGAGCTTTCAGTCCGTCAACGTTGTAGAGAGATCTCTGCCACACCGAAGCAAAGTGGCCTTGTTTATGTCCTCGTTCATACCAGTGATACGCCTGTGGACCATCATCATCAAAAACATCATCATCATCATCATCACCATCATCATCACTATCATCACTATCACCATCATCATCATCATCATGATCACTATCATCATCATCACTATCATCACCATCATCACTATCACCACCATCATCATCATCAACATCAACATCATCATCATCATCATCATCACTATCATCATCATCACTATCATCACCATCATCACTATCATCACTATCACCATAATCAACATCATCATCATCATCACTATCATCACCATCACTATCATCACCATCATCACTATCATCACTATCACCATCATCATCATCAACATCATCACTATCATCATCATCACTATGATCAAAATCATCATCATCACCATCATCATCACTATCACCATCATCATCATCATCATCATCACTATCACCATCATCACTATCATCAAAATTATCATCATCACCATCATCATCATCACCATCACCATCATCACTATCACCATCATCATCATCATCATCATCATCATCATCAAAATCATCATCACTATCACCATCATCATCATCACCATCATCATCACCATCATTATCACTATCATCATCATCACTATCACCATCATCATCATCACCATCATCAAAATCATCATCACCATCATTACTATCACCATCATCATCACCATCATCATCATCAATATCATCAAAATAATCATCATCATCATCATCAAAATTATCATCATCATCATCATCACAATCACCATCAACACTATCATCATCATCATCATCACCATCATCATCAAAATCATCATCACTATCATCATCATCATCACCATCATCATCACTATCATCACCATCACTATCATCACCATCATCACTATCATCACTATCACCATCATCATCATCAACATCATCACTATCATCATCATCACTATGATCAAAATCATCATCATCACCATCATCATCATTATCACCATCATCATCATCATCACTATCACCATCATCATCATCATCATCATCACTATCACCATCATCACTATCATCAAAATTATCATCATCACCATCATCATCATCACCATCACCATCATCACTATCACCATCATCATCATCATCATCATCATCATCATCAAAATCATCATCACTATCACCATCATCATCATCACCATCATTATCACTATCATCATCATCACTATCACCATCATCATCATCACCATCATCAAAATCATCATCACCATCATTACTATCACCATCATCATCACCATCATCATCATCAATATCATCAAAATAATCATCATCATCATCATCAAAATTATCATCATCATCATCATCACAATCACCATCAACACTATCATCATCATCATCACCATCATCATCAAAATCATCATCACTATCATCATCATCATCACCATCATCATCACTATCATCACCATCACTATGATCAAAATCATCATCATCACCATCACCATCAACACTATCATCATCATCATCACCATCATCATCAGAATCATCATCATTATCATCATCATCATCATCACCATCATCATCACTATCATCACCATCACTATGATCAAAATCATCATCATCACCATCATCATCACTATCACCATCATCATCATCATCACTATCACCATCATCATCACTATCACCATCATAATCATCATCACCATCATCACTATCATCATCACCATCATCATCACTATCATCACCATCACTATGATCATAATCATCATCATCACCATCATCATCACTATCACCATCATCATCATCACTATCACCATCATCACTATCATTTAAATTATCATCATCACCATCATCACCATCACCATCATCACTATCACCATCATCACCATCATCATCATCATCACCATCATCATCACCATCA